>NC_090410.1:12473354-12773354 GCF_036365525.1 Heterodontus francisci | reverse complement strand
CCTGGGCTTTATTAATAGGGGCATAGAGTACAAGAGCAAGGAGGTTATGTTGAAGTTGTATAAGACACTCGTTCAGCCTCAGCTGGAGTATTGCGTTCAGTTCTGGGCGCGGCACTTTTGGAAAGACGTGAAAGCATTGGAGAGAGTACAGAAAAGATTCATGAGAATGGTTGCAAGGATGAGGAATTTCAGTTATGAAGATAGATTGGAGAAGTTGGGACAGTTTTCCTTGGAGAAACGAAGGCTGATTTGATAGTGGTATTCAAAATCATGAGGGGTCGGACAGAGTAGATGGAGAGAAACTGTTCCCACTCGTGAAAGGATCGAGAACAAGGGGGCACAGATTTAAAGTATTTGGTAAAAGAAGCAAATGCAACATGAGGAAAAGCTTTTTCACGCAGCGAGTGGTTAAGGTCTGGAATGCACTGCCTGAGAATGTGTTGGAGGCAGGTTCAACTGAAGCATTCAAAAGGGAATGAGACAGTTATATGAAAAGGGAGCTTGCTGTGTGCAAATTGGCTGCAGCATTTCCTACATTACAACAGTGACTAGACTTCGAAAGTACTTCATTGGCTTTGGGATGTCCTGTGTTTGTGAAAGGTTCGACACTAATGTAAGTCTTTCATGTTTCTTTCTGTATCACATTAAATTCCTTTTTGAACGCCACTCACTTACCTTCCGTCTTTTTACCCATTAACAGATTTGCCCAGTTTACTGTGGCCAGTCTCTGTCTCATCCCACTGAAGTCAGCCTAAATCTAGAATCTTTGTAGCTGTTTCCCGTTTCTCCCTTTCAAACGTTGCGTTGAACTTGATCATGTTATGATCGCTATTAGATAAATGTTTACTCACAGTTAGGCTGCTAATTAAATCTGGCTCATTACTCATTCCCAAATTGAATATGGCCTGACCCCTCTGCTGGCTTTTAACACTGGAGGTAGCCCAGGGGTTAGAATAAGGCTGATCGAAAACCCAGCTGTATGACTGTGAGTGATATCAGTCCCCAGACACAAGCTGGTTAATGGACATCTGTGTCCCTCTGCTGGACATCCAGGGAGCTTGTACAAGATTGGGGAAACAGCCAAGAGTCTGGACCTGTATGTACAAACATCCTGTCACGTCAGAAACACCTCACAGAGTTTCGCGCATAAGGAATTACTTTGACGTCCAGTCACTGTTACGCAGACAGACACGGCACGATCCTACAAACTACAGCAACTGTGTGCAGTTTTGGTCCCCTTACCTTCAGAAGGATATTATTTCCATAGAGGGAGTGCAATGAAGGTTCACCAGACTTGTTCCCGGGATGGTGGGACTGTCCTATGAAGAGAGATTGGGGAAACTGGGCCTGTATTCTCCCGAGTTTCAAACAATGAGAGGTTATCTCATTGAAACTTACAAATTACCAAAAGGGAGAGACAGGGTAGATGCAGGTAAGATGTTTCTCCTGGTTGGGGAGTCTAGAATCAGGGGACGGGGAAGCCAGTTACGACAGAGATGAGGAGAAATTTCTTTACTCAGAGGGTTGTGAATCTTTGGAATTCTGTCTCCCTCTGTGGAAGCTCAGTTATTGAGTATGTTTAAAGCAGAGATTGACAGATTTCTAAATACCAGTGACATAAAGGGATATGGGGATAGTGTGGGAAAAAGGCATTGAAGTGGATGATCAGCCAAGATCGTATTGAATGGCGGGGCAGGCTTGAGGGGCTGAATGGACTACTCCTGCTCCTGTGTTCCTAAAGTTAATCAGGACTAAAAACTGAAAAAGGCTGGAGATGCTCAGCAGGTCTGGCAGCATCTGTGGAGAGAGAAACAGAGTTAACGTTTCAGGTAGATGAACCTTCAGAACTGTGAAAGTGACTGGTGTACAGCACTGGCCCCTCAAACAGTTCTGAAGAACAGCCATATACCTGAAACGTTAACTCTGTTTCTCTCTCCACAGATGCTGCCAGACCTGCTGAGCATCTCCAGCATTTTTCAGTCTTTATTTCACATTTCCAGCATCTGCCTTTGCCCAGTTAATTTGTTTTTGGCCGTGGTGGTTGAGGGAAGAGTGTTGTTACTGGGACAACTCCTCTACTCTTCTTTACTTGCACAGGATTAAAGGGCTTCTTGGCAAAAGGGGAATTTCTGTTCGGAAGGACTGTACCTCTGACAATGCAGCACTGCATTGGACTGTCAGCCTGGATTATGGGGTCCTGAAGTAGGGTTTAGGAGCGAGGTTTATGATGAAAAGTGGCGGGGCTGATGATCAATTTAAACACCTGGAGTGGGTTTCATTTGTAAGAAAGACAGACAATTTTTTAAACGAGGGCAGCTTATGGGAGCTTGCTGTGCACAATTTGGCTGCAGCATTTCTTGTGTTACAGTAGTGACACTTCAAAAGTGCTGACGTTGTGAAAGGTGCTATATAAATGCAAGACTTCTTTTTTGTAATTGCTCTCATCTCCCTTTGATCGTGTTCATTTTTACACCTGTCTTTTGGATTTACACTCATAGCCCATGCCAAATAATCCACTGCCATTTCGCCACTGCAATCACAGAATTACTTATTAGACACTGAAAAAGAATGGGAGGCCATTCAGCCCATCATCCCCATGCTGGCTTTTTGAAAGAGCTTTCCAATTAGTCACCCTTTTCACATAACCCTGCCAATTTTACCTTTTTAACTATATGTCCAATCCCCATAACAAGCTGCAGGGCTACAGGCCAAGAGCTGGAAAGTGGGATGAGGCCTGGTAGCTCCTTTCAATCCAGCACAGATACAAATGGGTTGAGCCGCCACTTTTTGTGCTGCAAATTTTCTATGTTTGTAACCACTCGCTGCATAAGAAAAAAATCTCATCTCCCCACTGGTTCTATTGACAATTATTTCAAATCGGTGTCTTCTAGTTACTGTCCCTCCTGCCACTGGAAACAGTTTCTCCGTGTTTACTGCGCACAGTTCTGGTTTCTATATTATAAACCGTGTACAGTTTTGGTCTCCTTCCCTAAGGAAGCTTATACTTTCCTTTAAGGCAGTGAAATGAAGGTTCACCAGACCGATTCCAGTAATGAGGGGATTTCCTCTGAGGAGAGATTAAATAGACGAGGCCTACGTTCCCTCGAATTTAGAAGAATTTGAGGTGGTCTCATGGAAATATAAAATATATAAAATGCTTAAAGGGGCGTGACAGCGTAGATGCTGGGAGGATGTTTCCCCAGGCTGGGGAGTCTAGAACTAGGGGTCACAATCTCAGAATAAGGGGTTGGCCATTTAGGACTGAGATGGGGAGAAATTTCTTCACTCAAAGGGTTACTAACCTTTGGAATTCTCTACCCTAGGGGGCTGCGAATGCTCAATCGTTGAGTATATTCAAGTCAGAGAACGATAGACTTTGGGTACTCAGGGAATCAAGGGATACGAGGATAATGCAGGAAGGTGGAATTGAGGTAGATCAGCTTGGAACTTATTCAGTGGCAGACCAGGCTCAAGGGGCCGAATGGCCTACTCCTATCTCTTATGTTCTCAAAAAGGCCCTGGAGAATGTGCAAAAAAATTTCACATGGATGATAGTAGAAAGGAGGGAAAAGACTGAAGAAGCTGAGGCTCTTTTCTCCAGAAAAGGCTTCAGTGATAACCTAATAGAGGTCTTTAAAACTATGATGAGGCTTGATAGTGTAGGCTTAGAAAAGATGTTTCCATTTGTGTGGGAGACCAAAACTAGGGGCCCTAAATATGAGATCCAATGAAATCCAATAGAGAATTCAGGGAGAAACTTCTTTACTCAGAGAGTGGTTAGAATGTGGAATTAGCTACCACAAAGAGCTAAATAGCACAGATGCATTTAAGGGGAAGCTAGTTAGGACAAGCTAATAGAATTAGAAGAAGAGGAAGGGAGGCTCATGTGGAGCACAGACCAGTTGGGCTGAATGGCCCGTTTCTGTGCTGTAGCCTCTATGTACTCTATCAAAACACTTGGAAACTGCTGCCTGGCTTAAAGAAAGGGCGAGTGGACAACCTGGTAATGAAGGAGATGACTGACTAGTCACATCTATTGATGTACCCTATGTGAATAATGGCCTCCAAGGTAACTACAGTGCATTCAAAGTTTTATCCAGCCGTACGCTTCCTCCTGCTGTTGGTGTAAATTCCCTCCAGGGTTTGCAGATATTGAATAAAACCATATAGTCACAAGGAGGCCATTCGGCCCATCCTGCCCGTGTCAGCCCTTTCCTTTCCCCGTTGCCCAGAAATGCTTGCACCTTCAAGTACTTATCCAACTCCCTTTTAAAAATAACCACTGAATCCACTTCAGGAACTACATTCCAGACCATATTTTTTTCCATGGGATGTGGGCGTCACTGGCAAGGCCAGCATTTGTCGCCCATCTCGAATTGCCTTTGAGAAGGTGGTGGTGTCACATTTTCTTGAACCGCTGTAGTCCACCTGGTGTAGATGCTGTTAGGGAGGGAGTTCCAGGTTTTTGACCCAGTGACAGTAAAGTAACGGTGATATAATAAATGCATTTTTAAAAACCTCATCTTTTTGGTGCTTTCTGCCAATTCTCTTAAATCGTGTCCTCTGGTTACCGACCCTTTCGTTACTAGAAACACTTCCTCTTTATTTGCTCTATCAAAGCCCTTCATGATTTTGAACACCTCTACTAAATCTCTTCTTAACCTTCTCTGCTCTAAGGAGAACAATCCCAGCTTCTCCAGTCTCTCCACATAACTAAAACCCCTCATCCCCGGGACCGTTCCAGTAAATCTCCTCACTCTCTTGAAGGCCCTGGCATCATTCCTAAAGTGTCTCTGGATCAGTCCCAGGTGGGACGGGGAGGGGGTAACCTCAGGAAAATGTGAAGAGAGGAGAGGGAGGGGGAAGTAGGGGAGGGAATGAATGAATGAAGGAGTGGGGGAGGGAATGAGTGAGGCAGAGGAGAAGGAATGAGTGAGGAGAGGGAGAGGGAATGAGTGAGGAGGAGAGGGAGAGGGAATGAGTGAGGAGGAGAGGGAATGGGTGAGGGAGAGGAGGGTCAGTGAGGGAGTGGGGGGTGAGTGAGTGCGGGATGAGTGAGGGAGAGGGAATGGGGATGAGTGAGGGAGAGGGAGTGGGGGACGAGTGAGTGAGGGGAGGGAGTGAGGAATGTGAGAAACGTAGCCCACTTAATAATAATTTACACCAAGTCAAAGTCTGAAGAAGAAAGTTTATTTAACGGTCTTGCAAGATCGGGTGTCCTACAAGCAGGCACACCGATCAACATATTCAGTTCATGTTTATACAATACAAATCCATTTGTCCACGCCTTTATTTTACATTATTGGTTATAACGTATTATGACACTAACCTATCCTATGGTTGCTACAGTCTCCTCCTCTGTTTACTTCTCCCCCTACTCTAACTTTCTAGCCCCTAACTCTTGTTTTTGTTTTACCTTATTTGGCTCTCCATTATGTGTTTTAACTTGCAGCTGTCAGCCTTTATCTTAGTGGGGCAGTTTCTTATTCACTACATCCTTTGTTCTAACTCTTGCTGTTTCTCTTTTATCTGCCTAAGCACAATTTTTAAGTGATGTACTGTCCCAAGGTCTGTACTTACATACCCTTATCAGTTCTCTTTTTCAGTGATTTCATTATGTTGTGCACAAATGACTTCTTGGTAACTTTCCACAAGCTGTAGAAACAACATTTCAGTATTTCTTATTCTCACAGGAATGAGTGAGTGAAATGGGTGAGGGAGTGAGGGATTTGCGAGGGGATGGGAGAGGGAGTGGGGGATAGGTGAGGGAGGGGGAGAGAGTGGGATTGGGTGAGGAAGGGAGTCAATCTGACCCTGGGCTTCATTGGACTGTCTGAGTCCTGACCTTTGACCTCGCGCCCCTGACTACACCCGCCTACCTGCTTGCTATTGGCTGAAGGCCGCGGAACTCTCAGCCAATGAGTGAGAGCGTTACTGAGTTGCCCGGGTAATCGGAGAGGCGGCGCGAAGGAGCTGCGCTTCGGGACCGGGAGAGCGCAGCGGCGGGGCCGCTCCCGGTGAGAAGGATCCGGGATCGGGAGAGAAGCGGCGGAGCTCCAGACGCGGCCGCTCCCGGGGGTCGCCCGGGGCAACCGGCGCCCACAAGTCCCGCCCCTCGCCCACAAGTCCCGCCCCTCGCCTCTGATTGGCAGTTTCCTTCGGCTGTGTTCCAGAGACGCGCTCCGATTGGGCAGTTGGCCTGTCGGTCAGTAAGGGGGAGGGTTGGGTCACTTCTTGGAATGGGCCTCCAGACCCTCAGAGGGCTGGTAGTGAGGAGTGGTAAAATAATGATGGTAAATGGGTTAGATACAGAATAAAGCTGCCTCTACACTGTCCCCATCAAACACTCCCAGGGCAGGTACAATCACATGAGCACCGACTCCACTTATTATGGTGCTAATCTTTGTTGAAGTACTAGCAGGTTTGTGCTGTGGGGTTGCTCCCCAACTCAGCGGTGGCCAACAAACCAAAAGCAACGTGAGGAAGAACTGTTTAAGCAGTGAGTGGTTGGGATCTGGAATGCACTGCCTGGGAGTGTGGTGGAGGCAGATTCAATCTTGGCTTTCAAAAGGGAATTCGATAACCCTCTGAAGAGAAAAGGTTTGCAGGGCTGCAGGGAAAGGAATGGGGGAGTGGGACCGGCTGAGTCGCTCTTGCAGAGCGCCGGCACGGATGTGAAAGGCTGAATGGCCGCCTTCTGTGCTGTACCCGTTCTCTGACTGTTAAGGGTGAGTCAAAAATATTTCTTACAGGATTGTTGTAGCTGGTGGGGGGAGGAGAGTTCCTGCAGCTGGCCTGCCGTGGAATCCTTGGGGTAGCGATGAAAGGACAGTATTGTGGCTTTTTGAGCCAACCCCACCATGACTACCTTTTAAAATTTGGAAGTTAATGTGTGGTGTTCTGTTGTTTTTGCCAGTTTTATCTGTGCGCATGTTTCCCTGGTTTGCTGTGGTGCTTTATCTGAAGTCCATTTATAGATTGTTTTGCCAGAAGAATGGCATAAACAGGTGACGTTGGGGAGTGTGATCGCTCTGCACAGTGCTGTGTCTGGCTGAGGGTGAGATGTATTCAAAGACCAATATCATTTCTGTGCAGGAGGATGGCTGAGGTGCACATCATCGGACAGATTGTTGGAGCCAGCGGATTCCCCCAACACAGCCTATTCTGTAAATGGGGACTGCAGACAGGTGAGGCCTTTGGTTGGGGTAGGTGATGTGCTACTCTTTAGCAGTAGCCCTGTTCAACCTTTCAACAAGCAGGATTTGAAGAAAATGCATCCTTCCTCCCACTTATCATACTTCAATGACGATCAGCAAGACCTGGATTTATATAACGTCCTTTTTATCCTCGGGATGTCCCAAAATGTTTTGCAGCCAACAAAGCGCTTTTTGAAGTGTAGTCACTGTTATAATGTAGCAAATGCAGCAAAACGTCGAATTTAAAATGATCCTTGGTTTTCAAATCCCTTCACGGCCTCACTCCTCCCTATCTCTGTAACCGTCTCCAGTCTTACAACCCTCTGCCCTTCTTCAGTTCTGGCCTCTTGTGCATCCCCGATTTCCGTAACTCGGGGTCACAAACGCAATTGGTAAATTTACAAATGATACAAAGCTAGTGAAGGTGGTAGACTTCAAAGCTGAACAACAATAATTCCCATTTATCTAGTGCCTTTAACATAACAAAATGTCCCAAGATGGTTCACAGGAACTGCTGTCAAACAAAATTTGACTCCAAGCAAAATAGATGTATTAGGGCAGGTGACTAAAAGCTTGGTCAAAGAGATAGGTTTTAAGGAGTGCCTTGAAGGAGGAGAGTGGGAGGTTTCGGGAGGGAATTCCAGAGCTTAGGGCCTTGGCTACTGAAGTTACAGCCACCAGTGTAGCTTGGGCATGTTCTCACGAGTAAAGAGAAGGTTGAGAGGTGATATAATTGCTGCTTTTAGGGTTCCAAAGGGGCCAAACAATGTCAACCATGACGAGCTGTTTATCTTGTCCAGAAAATAGAACCAGAAGTTGCAGCCTGCTCTAGACGAGGAGGTAAATTTAAAACAAATGTTCAGAAGCAATTATTTCAGCGATTGGCCGGTCTATGAGACAGGCTTCCTAGGGAGATGATGGAAGCAGTCGGAATTGATTCAAGTGAAAATCAGAGAGGTTTTCTGAGAAAATAACATTTTGGGATATCGTAGGTGGTAACAGTAGCATGCTTGGGAGGAATAGCTGTCTACCACTGGGGGTTTTTCCTTGCATCCTATCTGTGTCTGTTGTAGACTGATAGAGATCGATTGCCATGATTAGTCAACCTTCCATTATCGTCGTATCATGCTACAGTCAGGATGGTAAAAGGCAAACTAAATAACCATGGTCTTTTATTACTCAGCAGTCCCTATGCTTACAGTATGTTTGTTATCACAGCCGAGCAGTGGATTTATAATCTTTCTTCTCCCTGTCCTGTGCCTGCAGGGTGTGCTTGGAAGCTGCTTTCCGGTTTACAGGAAGGGCAAACGCAAGTGGACAACCCAGTAATCAATGAGATGACTTACTGGTCGCATCCTATTGATGTACACTATGCCACCAAAGGCCTCCAAGGTACGTATAAAGGGCACTCAAAGTTTCATCAAGCTGCATGCTTTCTCCTGCCAATGGTATAAGTTCTCTCCAGGGTTAGCTGATGTCGGATGAAATCAGAGTGCAGAAGGAGGCCACTCAGCCCATCATGCCTGTGCCAGCACTTTGAAAGAGCTATCCAATTAGTCCAACACCCCTCCTCTTTCCCTGTTCCTCAGAAGTGCTTTCTGTTTCAAGTATTTATCCAATCCTTTTAAAAATTAACTATTGAATCTATTTCAGACAGTACACTCCAGATCATCTTAACACACCATTAAAAAAAAAAAATCTCCTCAGCTCTCCTTTGGCTCTTTTGCCAATTGCCTAAAATCTGTGTCCTCTGGTTGCCGACTCTCCAGCCAATAGAAACAGTTTCTCCCTATTTACTCAAAACCTCTCATTATTTTGAACACCTCTATGAAATCTCCCCTTAACCTCCTCTGCTGCAAGGAGAACAGTCCCGGCTTCTCTCCTCTCTCCAGATAACTGACGTCCTACATCCCTGGTATCATTCTAGTAAATCTCTTTTGCACCCTCTCCAAGGCCTTGACATCCTTCCTAAAGTGATGCCCAAAATTAACAGCAACTTGTATTTAGATAGCGTCTTTAAAGTAATAAATGTCCCAAGGCACTTCTCAAGAACAATATAAAACATATACGACACCCAGCCACACAAGGAGATGTTGGGTCAGATGACCGAAAGCTTGGTCAAAGAGGAAGTTTTTAAGGAATGTCTTAAAGGAGGAAAGTGAGGTAGTGAGGCGGACAGGTTTAGGGAGGGAATTACAGAGCTTAGGACCCGGGCAACTGAAGGCACAGCCCCCAAAGGTGGAGTGATTAAAATTAGGGCTGCTCAAGAGGCCACAATTAGATGAGCGCAGATATCTTGGAGGGTTGTGGGACTGTAGGAGATTACACACATAGGGAGGGGAGAAGCCACGGAGGGATTTGAAAACAAGGATGAGAGTTTTAAAATCAAGACGTTGCTTGACTAGGAGACAGTGTAGGTCAGTGAACATGGGGGTGATGGATGAACAGACTTGGTCTGAGATAGGACATGGGCGTTTTAGATGCTCTCAAGTTTATGGAGGGTCGAATGTGGGAGCCCAGCCAGGAGTGCATTGGAATAGTCAAGTCTAGAGGTAACAAAGGCTAGAATGAGGGTTTCAGCTGCAGATGAGCTGAAGCAGAGGTGAAGTCTGGCAATGTTAAATAGGCGGTCTTAGTGAGAGCAAAAATATGTGGTCGGAATCTCATCTTGGGAGCAACATACGGAAATACGACAGCTAAAAGCGAACAGTCTGGTTTTGTCTCACAGTTGCCAGGGAGAGGGATGGAGTTGGTAGCTAGGGAACGGAGTTTGGAGCGGGGACTGAAAACAATGGCTTCAGTCTTTCCAATATTTAATTGGAAGAACTTTCTGCTCTTCCAGTACTGGATTTCGGATAAGCAGTCTGATAAGTGAGCAACAGTGGAGGAGTTGCGAGGTGGTGGTGAGGTAAAGCTGGGTGTTGCCAGTGCACATGCGAAAACTAATGCTGTGCTTTCGAACGATGTCACCAAAGGGCAGCGTGTAGTGAGAAATAGGAGCCCTAAGGTTAGATCATTGGGGTCACCAGTGTAATGATGTGGGAGCAGGAAGAGAAGCCATTGCAAGTGATACTCTGGCTACGATGAGATGGATAAGAATGGAGTCATGCGACAGCAGTGCCGACCAGCTGAGCAACAGTGGAAAGGTGTTGGAGATGAGGCATTATAGGCCCCTTCACATTGTTCCTGTCATTTACCAAAGATACCAAGTATTTCAGTTCACCTTCTGTAAAGCCTAAAGGATTCCAGTTGTGTGATGGCCTGTGAATGGACTTAAAAAGCTGGTACCAGTAAAAGTGATTACAAGGGTAACCATTGTTGTAAACCTGCAACTGGTCCACTGACCTGTCATCCTTACCTGCTATTCCCTTCCTTCATTTTGAATAACCCTGAATCTAACTTGTTGGCTTTGTTTTGTATCTGTAGTCAGTTCCACATACATGCTAGATTATGGTAGCCCAGATGTGCACTTGTGTTCCGGGAGTTGGACTTGAACCCACAACCTTCTGATCCAAGGTGAAAGTGCTACCACTAAGCCAAGGCGGGTACTGCTCAGTGTTCTGAGCATCGGTACACTTTTGTTGTATGTCCCTGCAGCCAACATAAAGCTGGACTGTGCCCAGTGTGTGAAATCAGCGGCTTAAAGGCTGGTTGATACGTGTGGGTGTGAAGTTTGACGCAAAACACTTAAGGTTTAAAAAATAAGCCACAATTACTGCATTGAGAAACGGAGTAGGTTTTATGGCTGCTTGAGCCTGCTGCATTATTCTATAAAATCATGGCTGATCTTCTACATTGATTTCACTTTCTCACTTTATCCCCATATCCCTTGATTCCCTTCGTGGCCAAAAATCTATCGGCCTCGGTCTTGAATAGGCCCAAGTATATTGAGCACTTTGTGTTATATAAACCAATAAGACGACTAAACGAATTCACAAATTTTAACTACAAAGCGACATTGATTTCAACAGACTGCTTCAAGATTTATGTGTTGCTCCATCATTTGTTGGTTCAGTGTTGCAAACAGGAAGGGGTGACAAGACAGCAGGTTCAATTAAACTGGTTACCTTATATAATTGTACGGAGATTAATGGGTTCTTGTATTTTGTTCAGAAACGCCTGAGAGAAAGTTCGCAATTATCGGCACTCTTTTGTTTCGAATTCTGGCAGCACAGAATAGACAAAAAGAAAATTAATTTTAAAAAAAACAAGAGAGGCTTTTACGGAGTCTTGAACTTTGAAGTTCAGGTCTTTGTTCTTGTAACTGTATCGAGTCGAAGCTGTTATCGGAGGTGGAGAAACAGTGCCTGCAGTTTGAGAAGGAAAACTGCAGAGGAATGAATAGAAACAGATAATGTTGCAGGTGTCACATGGAATCTTACAGCACAGAAGGAAGCCATTCGGCCCATCTTGCATGTGCTGGTTCTTTGAAAGATCTATCCAATTAGTCCCACTCCCCTGCCCTACCCCCCCCCCCCCCCCCCCCATAGCCCTGCAAATTTTTCCTTTTTAAATAGTTATTCAATTTCCTTTTGAAATTTACTTTGAATCTGCTTCAGCTGCCCTTTTGGGCAGCACAGATCATAAAAGCTCACTGAGTAAAAAAAATAAAAAATTTGATACCCCCCACACTAGCTTTGGTGCCAATTTATTTAAAATCAGTGTTCTCCGGTTACCGACCGTCATCTGTTGGGATCTGATCAAACTGGGGTTCTTAGAGTAGAAAGCCACATGATACTTACTGTTCCGGTGAAGGGTCCCGTCTGAAGAGATAATGTTTCTTTCAGATGCTGACTGTCCTGCTGTGAGAGTCCAGCACTTTGTGTTCCATGTTGTAGCCCTGGCTTTGCACAGTCTGTCTTACCCACCTCCTGCTTTCAGTAACCTTCTCGTTCTGTTTCTCTTCAATTTCCATTATTTCTCTCCCTTCATTTTCAAGGATTTGGCACGGCTGCTGGCTGTGTGGGTTTATTTGCTGAGTTGGCGAGCCACACAGGTGCAGAAGACTCCCCTTCCTCCCCAAATTCCGATCCCATTCTGTGCCCAGGTAGCCCATCTCGGCCGGGGTTTTGTTGATTGGGGCCTGCTACAACTGGCCTCAATGCCCTGGGTTAGAATATCAGCTCGGGTTTGTGCTCCTGATCACTATCCTATTTATTCTCTGCTGAAATAAGGAGTCAAATGGGCCTACATTCTCTGGAGTTTAGAAGAATGAGAGGTGATCTCATTAAAATATATAAATTTCTTAGAGAGTTTGACAGGGTAGATGCTGAGAGGTTGTTTCCCCCCTGGCTGGAGAGTTCAGAACTAGAGTCATAGTCTCAGGATAGGAGGTCAGCCATTTAGGACTGAGATGCGGAGAAATATCTTCACTCAGAGACTTGTGACTCTTTGGAATTCTCTACCCCGGAGAGTTGTGGATGCTCAGTTTATAAATCTATCAATCTCTGTCTTGAATATACATTGGGCACTCAGAGAATTGAGGAATATGAGGATCGTGGGGGAAAAGTAGAGTTGATGCAGAAGTTCAGCTCTGATCGTATTGAATGACGGAGCAGGCTTGAGGTGCTGCTTGGCCTACTCCTACTCTATTTCTTGTGTTCTTAAAGGTAGGGTGAGCACAGGACTGTTGTTTGCCTGCGGTGCTCCCTATTGTGGTTGAATAGCTTGATGATATTCTCATTTAAGAATGGGTATAGGGAGGAGGGAGGTGCCCAGTACCTGTGGGATCGTATCTTGGCAAGAGTGTCTTCGGGATGGGATGGGAAGTCACACGACGGCAACAACAAAAAGTCTTGCCTTGACCAGCAAACTAAACTCGTTTTATCCCTATCTTCTGCTCCAGGCTGGCCCAAACTTTACCTGCAGGTCTGGCACCAGGACTCCTTCGGCAGGAATGAACTGTACGGCTACGGTTTCTGCCACATCCCCAGCAGCCCGGGGACTCACGAGATGCACTGCGCCACCTGGCGGCCCCTAGGCACTTGGCAGGAGCAGCTGTCTCAGATGTTTGTAGGTGGCGGGCCCCAGCTGAAACACTGTGACCTGATTTACACCGGCGCTGACCGCTATCGGCTCCAAACAGTAGCCATGGGCAAGGTCCACCTGCAGCTCAGCATCATTCTCCGCAACTTTGACCGATACGGGGTAGAGTACTGAACGTAGGGGTTTGGGGGTAGGGAGAGGCTTTGTTACAACCCTACGCACTTTCTCCGGCATTCTCCTTGCCTCTTCCAGACATTTCTATTGCATCGGATTACACACGAGATGGTTTTATTAAATCCAAGATCCTGTCGCATGGCCTGTCTGCTTCACATGGATTCCAGCTCAGTCTCTGCTACCAGGACTCTGCAATGGTTGAGCTTATAATGGCCCTTGACAGGTCTGCAATGATTCTGTGTAATCTTCTGCATACGTTACCAGTGTGACACCAGTTGTTAATACGTCCTGATGATTTCCATGGTACTGTTGTATTGGTGATTTTCCCGCTGGGCATGTTCAATGCTGTAGAAAATGAAGTTTTTTGAATTGGGCGGGTGTCATTTTAATATCTGTGCAGTGATGGTGAAGACTGAATTCCCTGAATGTGTCTGAGCAATGATCTGTTTGTCCCTGCGGGGCACGACACTGAGCGGCGCAGACCAGAATGTCGCAGGCTCGATGACTGATCTTTGTTCGGTTTCTCATAACGGGTGGGGCAGAAGCCTGGATGCTACACTTGGCCCCTGGGTTGGTTGAAGTGGGTGGAGGGAAACTGGCTAATGTTTCCTCTCCTAGTCACCAATAGCTGCCTCTGTGGCTTATTGGCTTCTAAGCAAAGACAATGGAGGCATTCAAAGGTTGTGGGTTTGATCGTATCAGGGTTGTATTATAGAAGGTTTGATGGTTCTGCTCAGGAACCATGAAAGCTGGTTGTTTAAAATCTTGATTTCTCCAGTGACTTTTGTGACGTGATAGTGAGGCTCCCCCATGACTGAATAACCGACGCTCACTATCCACACTCGCACAGCTGGTGAATGCCCATTTGGGTGGGGTACTGTTGCGGTCCCAGCCCAAGTGGACCTGTACCCCAGTGAGAGACAGTTTCTGTGGACCTGACTGCAATGGAAGTAAAAATGGGGACAGATGTACAATGGGCGGTAGATTTGCTATCACTTGTTCTACATAAAGTCAAGAACAATCTCCAGGTCTAATTTTGAAAATTCACTAATTATGTTAGATTATCTGCTACACAGTAAAGTCTGGAGGGTCTGTCTCGGCTGCACTGATTTTAATATTTGCAGCATGTTTGGAGTGATCACGTTCTCTATCACTGCTGTCTGCACTGTGCTCTCTCCTGTATGCTTACTCCCTCCTATCTGCACTCTGCTCCCTTAATGAAACCAGCACCAGACCACTGTCTTCAAATGTGACTGGTCTGTACAACAAAATGGTCCATATACGATGCTATTAAAGTGTTAGTGAACAGAAATATGTTACTCCATGTAGATTGTTGTATTAACATGTTAGCTTTGCAGTGAGTATTGTATACAACTGAATAAATCAATACTGAGTCATTATTAAAGTATTTTGTTTTTTTAAAAAACTGCTCTTGAAATACATCTCAGACTGATGGATTGAAAGTCTCACTGTGCTGGTAAACACTGCAGCACGTTTGATGTCACCTTGCTCAGTTCCAGGTCTGCAGCACAAAACTACTTCTAACTCAGCACCAATTAGCACCTTCACTCCCAGCAATGGAAAATCATCAGAGATGCAGCAGGCTGTGCTAACGCCAGAATATTGTGTGGAGGGAGCTGTACTCTGTATCTAACCTGTGTTGTATCTGCTTTGGGAGAACTTGACTCTGTCTGATGGTGTTAAACTGGTGATAGTCGGCAGCCCGCTTTACATCTCTCCCTGTTTTTACTTCCATTCGAGTCGATTCGCGATCACCCGTGAGACGCTTTTGCAAGTTAAGTTGAACTTGTATAAAATACTAGTTTGGTCTCAGCTGGAGTACTGTGTCCAGTTCTGGGAGCCACACTTTAGGAAAGACGTGAGGGCATTGGAGAGAGTACAGAAAAGATTCACGAGGATGGTTCCAGGGATGAGGAACTTCAGTTATGAAGATAGATTGAAGAAGTTAGGACTGTTTTCCTTGAAAAGAAGGCTGAGAGGTGATTTGATAGAGGTATTCAAAATCATGAGGGGTCTGGACAGAGTAGGTAGCGAGAAACTGTTCCCACTCGTGAAAGGATCGCAAACCAGAGGGCACAAATTTAAAGTATTTGGTAAGAAGCAAAAGTGACACGAGGAACATCTTTTTCACGCAGCAAGTGGTTAAGATCTGGAATCCACTGCCTGAGAGTGGTGGAGGCAGGTTCAATTGCAGCGTTCAAAAGGGAATTAAACAATTATATGAAAAGGAAGAATGTGCAGGGTTATGGGGCGAAGGCAGGGGAACGGAACTGAGGGAGTTGCTTTTTGAGAGCCAGTGCGGACATGATGGGCCGACTGGCGGCCTCCCGCACTGTAACAATTCTGTGATCAAGTCAGGATTTACCCTATGTTTCTGTCTGGGATCAGAGAGATCTGATGCAGCAAGTCCTATCGCACACTAGGGGTCAGTCACACACCATGAACATAGAACATAGAACATACAGCACAGAACAGGCCCTTCGGCCCACAATGTTGTGCCGATCCTTTGTCCTCTGTCAAGGACAATTTAATCTATACCCCATCATTCTCCTTTATCCATATACCTATCCAAAAGCCTTATAGAACATAGAAAACATGAACCTGGATTCCACACCCTCGCTCTCTATTAACATACTCCTTCCAAATACAACACTTGCAGAAAAGAAGTATTAAATATTTGGGTCAAATAATTTGAGGAGGTTGCAGTGACCGAACACCTGATTGTATAACTTCACCTTCGTTGCTGTCTCTATTTGCAGCAGTACTGGGGCTGCAGATGGATTTTAGATTCCACAACTCTTCAGAATTCCCATTCCCATCTCCGTGTTTCATCAAGGAAGCAACGTGGATAAATTCTGTGACTCCCTTTGCAATGATTGTAACGTCCTTCATGTACCGGGCACAAGAATGCTGTCTTTTTATTGCATACCGAGGGCTGTGAGCTATTACAGTCCTTGTTTGTAGTGCACTGTGAATTGTTACAGCTCTTGAGTTATACCCTGAAGTTTCCAACTTTTTTTTTTGCTTTGGTTATCCCTGTAATGGGACCCTTCCCTCGTGAGTGGAGCCTTGTAGAAGGGTCGCCCTGTGAATTAAGTTGTTTTTTCTCTCTCTGATTCTGGCGAATCTGCTGTGTTTTTTTTCCCAGCATTTTCAGTTTTCTGTTTTATTTTTCCCAGCATCAGTTTCTACCCGCACAAAGTGCAAATGGTGCACAGGGCAGCACAGCAGCTGTGTGCCCTGCAATTCTTTGATATCAGCAGTTGTATCAGCTAAACACGGAGGGACGCAATGATGGCACTGGTGGGGGGGGGCGGAGTTTCAAAGTGAGTGTCGAACTCCATTTACAGTTTTAGCTGCTGGCTTTCTGGATACTATTTCTGGAGAATGTATTTAATAAAACTAGCCATCGCCTTCTATTCCTGCATCCTACACCTCCTTCCTCTGACCTACAGACTGGTGCTTCTCCTTGCATCCTGTGTTGAACTGGAGGTTCCTTGTACACTCTCCTCAAATTCATTCATCTCAAACTTAAAACTGTGCATCCTTTCACCTGCTCCTCTTGAAATCAACAGGCTTTTCAAACCCAACTTTGGTTCCATTTAATTACCAATACCTCCCTTAACCTCTTGGCCTCATTTCCTTATTTAAAATGCTCTTTAAAACCTATCTCTTTGATTAAGCCTATGAATATCTGTCCTAATATCTCCTTCTTAGGCTTGGTTTCAGTTTTTCTGATTACACTCCTATGAAGCACCTTGGGGCATATTAATATATTAATGGCGTATAAATTGCAAGTAGTTAATATCATGTCTTTCGCTTATTTTTACCTTGGTGCTACTTTGCACTCGGGCCTTGGCCCCATGACTTGAGTTTCTCCAGCTACCTATAATATTTTGAAATCTGTGTTATGCATAATATTTGTCTGCATGGCTTCACACTTCCTGTAACTGTCACAACTTTGTTCTGTGATGCTTTCCCTGTCAGACTTCCTCTATCTGTCCCAGCTATTCACTGTAACGCTTTCCCTGTAATCTTGGTAACTCCTCCATTTGTTATATAAGGTAACCTGTAACTCACTGAGCAATGCCAGGGCTGATCTGGTAATATTTAAAAAAAAAAACCTGGCTTAAGGGATCCAGCTCAAAACTGGGAACGTTTTGGTGATGTGGTGGATAATGGCTGATGCTTCTGGAGTCAGAGAGCAGACGTTGAACGCCATTTCCAAACCGCAGTTTATAAAGACTTGAAATGTGCTGACTGTACGTCCTAAATTGTTGTGGGATTGGAAAGAAAAATGAGTGTTTCTAGGGAAAGCGATACAATATTTATCAATGTGCTTTGGAAAATAAAACGGGGAGAGAGTTTTACATGTGGGCTGTTCCTGGCATCTCCAGATTGCGTTTCCAAAGCCTGTGGACTTTTTCAATCGGTGGATTACAATCTAGTCCACTGCAGACTCATCGGCAGAAGGCTTTTCTTGCTGATGACTGACGAGACTTTGTGGTGAGTCTGGGGCATTTGCCACTCACCCCTTAATTGGTGTCGGCAGAATAAAATTGCCTGTTTCTATCCAGATAGGTCTCCAAACTAGCACTTGAAGATAGCTAGTGTATGAAATGGACAGATGCTTCATTTGAGGTTGCCGGGTTGAGACAGATTTCTGGAACAGTGTCCCTAACCTGTTTTTTTTTGGGGATGGGGGGGTGTTCTAGGTGGGCCTGTGGTATATAGCTTTTGCCTGCGGTATATGGGGCTGTGTAGAAGGAGCTTTACTCTGTATGTAACCCCGTTTTTTTTTCGTTTTTTTCCCGATGGACAGTGTAGAGGGAGCTTTACTCTGTATCTAACCCCGTGCTGTACCTGCCTTGGGTGTGTTTGATGGGGAACAGTGTAGAGGGAATATTACTCCGTATCTAACCCCGTTTTTTTTTTCTTTTTTTCTTTTTTTTCTGTAGAGGGAGCTTTACTCTGTATCTAACCGTGTGCTGTACCTGCCTTGGGTGTGTTTGATGGGGACAGTGTAGAGGGAACTTTACGCCGTATCTAACCCCGTGCTGTACCTGCCTTGGGTGTGTTTGATGGGGGACAGTGTAGAGGGAACTTTACTCTGTATCTAACCCCGTGCTGTACCTGCCTTGGGTGTGTTTGATGGGGGACAGTGTAGAGGGAGCTTTACTCTGTATCTAACCCCGTTTTTTTTCATTTTTTTTCTATGGGGGACAGTGTAGAGGGAGCTTTACTCTGTACCTACCCTTTTTTTTCTCGATGGGGGACAGTGTAGAGGGAGTTTTACTCTGTATCTAACCCCGTTTTTTCCCCGTTTTTTTTCGATGGGTGACCGTGTAGAGAGAGCTTTACTCTATCAAACCTGGGCTGTACCACTCCTGGGAGTGTTTGATGGGGACAGTGTAGAGACAACTTTATTCTGTACCTAAGTCTGTTTGTTTTTAGGTGACCTTTATACCCCAGGCCCCTTTTATATTTTTCACGTTGAGGGGGCCTTTATTCCTCAGGCCCCCTTTATATACATATTTACAGTTTTAAAATAACTTTATTAAAACCAGATAAATCAACACCTAAGTCTGTGCTGTACCTGCCCTGGGAGTGTTTTATGTTGATGTCAGGTTTCTAAAGTAGTTTAGTTTAGTTTAGAGATACAGCACTGAAACAGGCCCTTCGGCCCACCGAGTCTGTGCCGACCATCAACCACCCATCTATACTAATCCTACACTAATTCCATATTCCTACCACATCCCCACCTGTCCCTATATTTCCCTACCACCTACCTATACTAGGGGCAATTGCTACTGGCCAATTTACCTATCAACCTGCAAGTCTTTGACATGTGGGAGGAAACCGGAGCACCCGGAGGAAACCCACGCAGACACAGGGAGAACTTGCAAACTCCACACAGGCAGTGCCCAGAATTGAACCCGGGTCGCTGGAGCTGTGAGGCTGCGGTGCTAACCACTGCGCCACTGTGCCGGGCGCAGAACATGGGCATTAATCATATTTATCAGAAGCAAGTTATTTAACACTGGAAAAGAAACCAATTTAACAATGTACTGAAAGGCCACTGAACCACCCAAGCCGATCCCTCCTATACATTAACTCTCCAAACAAGCCCATCCCTCTGGTACATTAACTCTCCCATTGAAGCCCATAGTACACTAACAGCTCCCAGTGCTTTTCCCTCAATTACTTTGTTTGCATTTAGTACATTTACATTCTTGTAGTAAAGTGGTCCTGATTGTTCTAAATTCACTTTTCAGTAATTAATGGAACAAGCTGAGAATGTATTTGTGCAATAAGCTGATGATAGAGCAGGTTACAAGTAGGCTTTGGGGTGGGGAGGTGGAGTGAATGGAAATCGGTAATAGTAAAGTGGGTTTTATAACTGAAGCCAGGCTAAACACCACACCATCCTTCTACCCAGTCACAACACACTTTACATTGACAGTCCTGTTGCCCACACAGTCAGTGCTGGGACACTCAGTCCTGTTGCCCACACAGTCAGTGCTGGGACACTCAGTCCTGTTGCCCACACAGTCAGTGCTGGGACACTCAGTCCTGTTGCCCACACAGTCAGTGCTGGGACACTCAGTCCTGTTGCCCACACAGTCAGTACTGGGACACTCAGTCCTGTTACAAAGAGGAAATCTAAAATTGAGAGGGAAACATGGTCTTGTTCAAAAGGGACAGAATATGGCCCACAGACAGCAATTGCGTCACTGATCCGTTTACTGAATTTACCAGACAGCAGGAGCACTATTACCTACACTGAGTTGCCTGGGTTCTAGAGGGTGGGAGTAGAGATGGATGACAAATTGGTCCATGCCCAGAGGGCCCCCGTACCCACCATGACAGCCATTCTGTCTCCTATCAAAAACTGGAGGATCTATTCTGAGCTGTACCTGCCCTGGGAGTGTTTGATGGGACAGTGTAGTGGGAGCTTTACTCCGTATCTAACCCCGTGCTGTACCTGCCTTGGGAATTTTTAATATTGACTGGGTGTCTAACACTGAAAACCTTTCCACTGCTGAGCGTCAAATTTGATTCGAAAAAAAAAAAATGCCAATTTTGGTTTAATTCATGTGTGAAGCCAGAAGCAGATACACAGATGAATTGAAAGTCTGTAATCTAATGTGTGACGTTGGAATTATGCTAATTATGTGAGGAGTAGAATCGGGAGTTTCATAATAATTCAGTCACAGTAACTAGGAGTTACCTCTCGCTTCTGAATTTGTTATTGTGTCTGTTCACAATTACGACTGAAACACTGAGTTGGATCGTCAGCCCCAGTGCAGTCAGTGCAGCTGCTTGTTGTAATCTGCACTGGAAAGTTCAGGGGTGGTGAGAAGAAACGGGAGTAAATAAGGAGCAGGAACATCATGACTCTTGGCGTCGCCCAATGTACATCATGCACAATGATGTGGTGTGGGTGGGCACGGCGACCATTGTGTGCAGAGGAAGATTCCACAAACCGCAATGCAGTGGGAGTGACTGACTACAGTATTTATCCTGATGTTGGTCAGGGGATGAATGTTGGCCAGAACATGTGGTTTGTGCTGGTGATTCTCACGTTGGGTGCGAGTGGACATCTGGTGGTTGCCTGATTACAAACCCTGTCCTGATTTCTTTTCTCTGAAGTCGGTGTGTAAAGAGGTGGGTTCGTTCACAACCGCCAGCTCCCAGGACAGGTTAGATACAGAGTAAAGCTCCCTCTACACTGTCCCATCAAACACTCCCAGAAAAAAAGGGGGTTAAAAAAATAGGAAGAAAAATGGGTTAGATACAGAATAAAGCTCCCTCTACACTTTAATAAAAATGGGGTTAGGGACAGAGTAAATCTCCCTCTATACTGTCCCCATCGAACACTCCCAGGACGATCACCACCCAAAAAAAATAGAAAAAAAGGGGTTAGATACAGAGTAAAACTCCATTTACACTGTCTCCATCAAACACTCACAGGACAGGTACAGCACGGGGGTTAGATACAGAGTAAAGCTCCCTCTACAAAAAAAAAGAAAAAAAAATGGGATAGAAAGAAAAAAAAACGGGGTTAGATACAGAGTAAAGATCCCTCTACAAAAAAAAACAGGGGTTAGATACAGAGTAAAGCTCCCTCTACAAAAAAAAGAAAGAAAAAAAAAACAAGTTGGATACAGAGTAAAGTTCCCTCTACCAATGGCAACCTCACTCTTCCTCTGTCTCTTTCTCCCCATCTCTCACTACCTGTGACACCCTTTCTCTGCCTCTCTTTCTCCCGCTCCCCATCCTGAGAGCAAAGGAAGATGGAGCTGGAGAGAGACTTGGAAAGTAACAGAGAGGCAAAAGAAAAAAATAACGGGTTAGATGCCGAATAAAAAAAAAGCAAAAACTGTTAGATACAGAGTAAAGCTACACTGTCTCATCAAACACTCCTAAGGCAGGTACAGATATGGAAATGCTATCCTTTTGGGAGGACAGGTATTCTGTGTTACAATCTGGGGTTATGTTCCTACACAGACTGGGCTCACGTGGAACTTGTCTCCTATTTGCACGATCACTCCTCAAAAATGGAGGGAAGACTAAATGAATGGACCAAGTGTTTGAGAGAAATTATTTGAGTACAGAAAGGCTGAAATGCAAATTTGCCTTCTGCTGTACTGATTACCTCTGTATATTGGGTTTCATAGTAAATCTATAAATTATAGAAAATTAAAAAAAAAACAGGGTTAGATACAGAGTAAAGCTCCCTCTACACTGTCCCCCATCAAACACTCCCAGGACAGGTACAGTACGGGGGTTAGATACAGAGTAAAGCTCCCTCTACACTGTCCCCCATCAAACACTCCCAGGACAGGTACAGTACGGGGGTTAGATACAGAGTAAAGCTCCCTCTACACTGTCCCCCATCAAACACTCCCAGGACAGGTACAGTAAAAAAAAACTGGGTTAGATACAGAGTAAAGCTCCCTCTACACTGTCCCAACAACCATTCCCAGGATAGGTACAGTATGGGGGTTAGGTACAGAGTAAAGCTCCCTCTGCACTGTCCTCATCAAACACTCCCGAGGCAGGTACAGCACTGTGACTACAATTCAAAATGTACTTCATTGGTTGTAAAACGCTTTGAGATGTCCTGAAAGGTACTATCGAAAGGCAAGTCTTTCCTTTTAAGGCTGCTGGATTTTCACTAACTGGCTAATAATGCAACAACAAAATGTGGTAATGGGCAGTCGGTTGAAGTTGCTAAAAAGCGGAGGAAATGCAGTCATCTGTGTAGAGAGACTGCTGGGCTCAGCACTGCCGAGAGCTCTGTGTCGCTTCCTGCCCCTCTTCAAATGCCTCATGCTCAGGGCATTCGCCGGTCTGTTGCCCCACTGCAGATCTCCTGATCACCGAGGAGTTGGTACAGACCTGGACGGGAGAAACATCACTATTACCCAAGAACGGAAAAACACCAAGCAGGTCAGGCAAGCATCCGTGGAGCGAGAGAGAAACAAGATTGACGACCTTCCTTCAGAACCCACACCAGTATAAACCGCCACTCATTCTTCTCGGGCTCCAGAAAATTTGCATTGTTTTTTGTAAAAAGAAAATCAGTTGCCTCTGTGTATTTGAAGGAAATAATTTTCAGACATTCTGAAATAGAGACTTAGTATGTTAACCACAGCTTTTGCACCACACCCATTTCCTGGGAGGAGTCCGGACCTGCAAGCTTTATAAATTCTCAACTTCTCGAATCTGCAGTACTGAAGTCAGTGAAGTTCCCTGGAGTAATTCACTAAATCCATCTGCAACGCCTCGGCAACTTTCAAGGAGGGCAGAAAGTTTGACCAAACGTTTATTTTTTTTCTGCTGTCATTCACAAATGAAAACACACACAAACAAAAGTTGCATTTTCTTATTTTGGGACGAGAGGGCAGCTGATCCAGAAAGGTATCGACTATAATCGTGTTATGAGTTTGAAACCTCTTTCCTCATTTCATTCTCATCTAAAAGTCCTTACTGAAAGATTTGCTGCTTGAGTTTGGACTCATCTTTGCTGGTTGCTCCCTTTTTTTTTCAAACTGCTGATATTAATGTAATCGATCAAATCGGTGAGCAAAGCAACAAGGTTTTTGAAAACACACTAGAATAGGAAGTTGTCCCTGTGTGTCAGTTTCTGCTGGGAAATTGAAGGATGCAGCCCCGCGTTCTCCTTTGTCTGCTCTTGCTCTGGGACTCTCTCCCCGCCACCCTCTCCTTCTCCACTTGTAAGACCATCGATATGGAACAGATCCGGAAAAAGAGGATCGAGGCCATCAGGGGACAGATCCTCAGCAAGCTCAAACTGTCCAGCCCTCCCGAGGCCGAGCAGGTGACAGTCAGCAACGAGGTAATGGTTCTGTATAACAGCACCAAGGAACTGGTGGACGACCTGGTCAGGGAACAACAGGTGTCAACTGGAACCCAAACAGACTATTACGCCAAAGAGGTGCACAGATTTGACACCCTGCAGGAGAACTCAGAAAATAGAGGCCAGGGTAAGTGACTACCCTTTTGACACCTCACTCTTGCTCTCAATGTAACCACCTTGACAATTCACATGATTTAATTCAAACTCGGGGAATGCAGAATAAAACCAGAAAATGCTGTACGTTCTCAGCATCTTGGGAATCGCAGACCTGAAATGTTAACTCTTCTTCCTCCCTTCCACTGATGCTGCTGAATATTTTCAGCGTTTTTGGTTTTTAATTCAGATTTCCAGGCTCCGCAGTATTTTGCTTTTGTGTTGGAGAATGAAAGGTTATGCTCAGGGCTGGAGATACCTTGGAATGATCAAGAGTACACTGTATAAGATCTGAAGGTCAGAACTTGACATGAGGAGTTTTTAAAAAATTCTTTCACGGGATGTGGGCATCGCTGGCTGGACCAGCATTTGTTACCCATCCCTGATTGTCCTTAAGAAGGTGGTGGTGAACTGCCTTGAACCACTGCAGTCCATGTGAGGCAGGTACACCCACAGTGCTGTTAGGAAGGGAGTTCCAGGATTTTGACCCAGCGACAGTGAAAGAACAGCAATATAGTTCCAAGTCAGGATGGTGTGTGGCTTGGAGGGGAACTTGCAGGTGGTGGTGTTCCCATGCATCTGCTGTCTTTGTCCTTCTAGATGGTAGAGGTCACGGGTTTGGAAGGTGCTGTCAAAGGAGCCTTGGTGAGTTGCTGCAGTGCATCTTGTAGATGGTACACACTGCTGCCACTGTGCGTCGGTGGTGGAGGGAGTGAATGTTTGTAGATGGGGTGCCAATCAAGCTGGCTGCTTTGTTCTGGATGATGTCGAGCTCCTTGAGTGTTGTTGGAGCTGCACCCATCCAGGCAAGTGGTGAGTCACACTTCTGACTTAGAGACGTAGAAACATAGAAAATAGTTGTGAGTGATGCTTGTCAAAAGGTACAATTCGTGCATGCATGTCATAGGTTGCTGTGTTGGCCTCACACTTCGAGACAAAGGCCACCTTTCTCTGCCCCAGCCAAGGTGAGGAATGTTAGTCGGCAATTCGACTGCAGGGGGCATCACAATGAAGCCTGATTCTGCTGTCCTCAGCCCAAACTCTACACTTGCAGCAGCGGTCCACAGGTAGTGAAGAGGGGCAGGCAGAGACCCCACTCCCCTAAGTTCAGCTTTTGCAACCACCCCACCCCAGCGGACCCCCACGATCCTACACACCGACTGACACCCCCCACCCACACCTCCTCACCCCATTCCCCTCCCCCCGGCTGAGACCAGCTAACCGCCTTCCCTCCACATGCCCTTATTGGCTTAAACTTCAGAAAAGGAGCAGTTAATCTTTACAACAATCTTGTGCAAAGATGAAAGCTGTATTTGTCTGATGATAAAAGAGTCTCAAGGTTGTCCCTGAGTGACCCAGACTCCATAACTTCACCTGTGCTGCACTGCTGACTGAGGCCACTGGTTTATGGCTTTTGCTGGAGAAACAGAGGGAATGGTGGAATGTTGTCCCAAGAGTAATGTAAATCCCTTTTCCAGTTAAACCAAAACTGAGTGGAATCAGCGGCCCTGCTCGGGATTTGCAGAGACTGGTACCTGTGAGGGATCAGGTTGAGAGTATGCATTCACTGCTTGTAAAGAGGTGGACATAAGTCGAAACATCACAGGCTGGGTTTTTTTGCCGTCGGTGGAGAGCCCTGTCCCCCTAGGGAACTGCCTTATCATCAATTCCTGGGCCATGCACCTGCAGTTTCCTGATGTGAGTGTTTAGCTGCCAACTGCAGTTCCCAACATCATTTCTGGAGCCCCACAGGTGTCCCAAAACAACTTAAGTATTTAGCCAAATGTCAGTATCAAACATTAAGATTCAGCTGTGGCTCAGTTGGTAGCAGTCTTGCTTCTGAGCCAAGAAGGGCATGGGTTCAACTTCCACTCCAGAACAAAAATCAAGGCTGTCTCTCCAGTGCTGCACTATCAAGAGGTGTCACCTTCTGAATGCCTTGCCTGCCCTCTCAGGTAGACGTAAAAGATCCCATGGCACTATTTCGAAGAGTTCTCCCCAGTGTCCCGGCCAATATTTATCCCTGGGTCAACATCACAAAAAACAGATGATCTGGTCATTATCACGTTGCTGTTTGTGGGATCTTGCTGTGTGCAAATTGGCTGCTGCGTTTCCTACATTACAACAGCGACTACACTTCAAAAGTACCTCATTGGCTGTGAAGCACTTGGGGTTGTTCTGTGTTCATTAATGGCACTGTGGAAATGCAAATCCTGTTGGGGGGTAAGTGAACTAGCCTCTCACAACAGCGAGTACAAGGTGCATTTATATAGCACCTTTTAGTATAGTAAAACATCCCTCTCCACTAGATGAATCTCCTTCTTACTGCTCTGGGAGCAGCATGACCCTTCTACGCTAAATTGAGTATTCGAGGTGACTCTTAGACTTTGGGACTGAGGCTTTGCTATATCTCCAGTCACTGGTGAGATAACCTCTTAGAAATGGACACATTACAGCTGAGGCGCCAACCATTCAGCCCAGCTATTCCACACTGGTGTTTATGCTCCAACGGAGCCTCCTCCCACCCCTTTTCATCTCACCTACCAGCATGTTCTATTCCTTTCTCCCTTGTGTGCTTATCTAGCTTCCTCTTAAATGTATCTATGCCATTTGCCTCAACTACGCCATGCAGTAGTGAGGTCCACTGTCTGGGTATTGATAAAACAGACAGAACTTGGACTGTTTAGGCCTTTGCTGTGTTTTATTGATCAGTGGAGAGTGAAACAGGATGTTGAAACAGATTAGGGGGAAGCTTGTTGTTAGGAAACAAAATTGACTTTATCCATTCACATCCATTAAGCACCAATGTTGAGTAATTCTGGCTCCATTTAGCACTCGTGCTCGGTGGGCAGGAAAGGGACTGTATCCTTTCCCCTGTTTTCCCTCCCCCCCCGACCCCGCCACCCTTGGCAGCTCTGGGTTGGGTGGTTTGATGAAGTGCCTTTCAGACCTGCTTCATAACTTGGCAATTCAGGGAGGCTCTTCCTAGTCAGACAACAACAAGAACTTGCATCTATATAGCGCCGTTAACACAGTAACACAAGGCAATTCACAACAGCAACAAAATTTGACACCGAGCCATGTGTTCGGAATGTATAGGGCAGATGTTCAAAAGCTTGAGATAGGTTTTAAGGAGTGTCTTAAAGGAGAAGAAAGAGAGAGAGAGACTGAGCGAGACAGAGAGGTTTAGGGAGGAAATTCCAGAGCTTAGGGTCCAGGCAGCTGATGGGACAGCCCTCAGTAGTAAGGCGATGAAAATTGTGGATGAGCACAAGCCCAGCATTGGAGGAGTGCAGAGAGCTGGGAGTGTCTTGGGGCTGGAAGTGGATACAGAGATGGGCAGGGGTAAGGCCATGGAAGGATTTGAGCAAGGGTGTGAGAATTTAAAAATGGAACCTGCCAATCAGCTGCTTTTCCATGAAAAATGGAGTGACAGTTGCCTTCAGTCAGGATGCTGCGTTGTGTAATAACATGCATTACATCACCCACCCCGGGACAATCAAGGATGATCTTTTGAAAGATATTCATACACTCAGGGTATGACATTCCAAACATTCAGTAACTGCTCTGCGATAGCTGTAGCTGACTACTGCAGCTTCTGTGGGTGTATATGCATGACTGGCATTTGTAGATCTATGTTTACATGTGTGCACGTTAGTGTTTATATACGCTTGCCTGCGTTTTCTGCGATTTGTGTGTTTGCATGCACGTGCAATATCCTTTCTATATCTTTGCATGACCAGTGTTTATATATGTTTGTGCGTATGTGTGTGCTATAGTATTTGCATGTATATGTGCTAGTGTTCATATGTTTGTGCGTCTAGGTGCAGAAACATTAGTTTGGGATTGAAGCAGGGCTATGGGGAGAGAGTGGGCCAGTGGGATGTCTAACCTGTTTTTTTTTTGATGGGGGACAGTGTAGAGGGAGCTTTACTCTGTATATAACCCCGTACTGTACCTGTCCTGGGAGTGTTTGATGGGGACAGTATAGAGGGAGCTTTACTCTGTATCTAACCCTGTTTTTTTTTAATAAGGTGGCCTTTATACCCCAGGCCCCTTTTATATATTTTATGTCGAGGGGGCCTTTATTCCTCAGACCCCCTTTATATACATATTTTTAAAAAATAACTTTATTAAAATCAAATAAATAAACAAATAACTCAAATTAAAATGCCATTCTTGGCATCGACAATGCACTCCAGTCCCTGCGGTAGCCACCGGTTGCGGAAGGCTTGTATCTAACCCCGTTTTTTTGGGGGGGGACAGTGTAGAGGGAGCTTTACTCTGTATCTAACCCCTTTTATATGGGGACACTGTAGAGGGAGCTTTACTGTATCTAACCCCGTGCTGTACCTGCCCTGGGAGTGTTTGATGGGGGCAGTGCAGAGGGAGATTTACTCTGTATCTAACCCACCGTGTTGTACCTGCCCTGGGAGTGTTTGATGGGGGCAGTGTAGGCTGAAATCCTGGGGTGAGGTTTTCCCACCACAGTACCCCAAGTATTGGTTCCCCTTGGAAACACGAAGACGGTTAAACACGGTAAGTTGTACCCAACACACATTCAACTGTAACTTGCATTTATATAGTGCCTGTAATGTAGTAAAATATTCCCAAGGCACTTCAGCAGAGTGTCATCGGACAGAATTTGAGACTGATTCTTATAAGGAGATATTGGGGTGGGTGACCAAAAGCTTGAAAGCAAGACTTGCATTTATGTAGCTCCTTTCACAATCTCAGGACATTCCAAAAGTGCTTTACATCCAGTGCAACACTTTTTGAAGTGTAGTTAGTTTTATAATTTAGGAAATAGGTATTAAGCAATGTCTTAAAGGAGAATAGAGAGCTCGAGAGCTGAAGATGTTTAGGGAGGGAATCCCAGGGCTTAGGCCTTGGCAGTTGAAGGCACGGCCGCCAATGGATTGGTGAAGGAAATCGAGGATGCGCAAGAGGCGAGAATTGGAGGAAGGCAGAGATCTCGGAGAGTTGTAGAGATGGAGGAGGTTATGGAGGTAGGGAGGGACAAGGCCATGGAGGAGCTGAACGCAAACTTGAGAATTTTAAGTGACTATTCCCACTATAGTACTGACCATCCAACCTGACCCCCATGCTAACTGATATTGCTAACAGTTCCCTCCCTTCTGAAATTGAGATCAGTAGTACGCTGGCAACAACACGACTCTGTGTCAGTCGGACCTCCCTGTCCAGTGACCCCTGATTTGGCTGGTACGATTGGACTGATTTTGTCAAATTATGAGACTGAGTTGTGCGTCATGGTCAGCACAGGACAGTCACTGAGAGCAGAAGCCCCAGGACTCAGCCCATTCCAGCAACTGAGCCGCACAGACCTGTGATGTCCCTTGGTGAGTACGCCATACAGAGTTAACATGACGAGAAAGAGAGAATTTATATAGCGCCTTTCACGACCTCAGGATGTCCCAAACCGCTTTACATCTAATGAAGTACTATTTGAAGAGTGGTCTCTGTTGTAATGTAGGAACCACTGCAGCCAAATTGAGCACAGCAGGATACCACCAACAGCAATGTGGTAATGGCCACATTACCTGCTTTTAGTGATGTTGATTGAGAGATAAATATCGGCCAGGACACCAGGGGAATCTCCCCTGCTGATCCATTGGATCTTTTATTTCCATCTGAAAGGGCAAACAGGATCCTGGTTTAATATCTCATCGCAGCTGAAGTAATTTGGGACTCGGTATATGAGAAATTTGAGACATGACACATGGTGAGTGTAATGCATTTGGAAGGAACAGGTGACTTTGGATCAATAGTTCCCAAAACTCTGCTCCACTGGGGGTTTTCCTCACCTCATGTTTGGGTCTTTTGTAGATTATATGATGGGGGTTGATCGGCATGTTTACTCAACAATTCCATTTTTGGTTTATCACATGACTACCAGCTTGGACTTTGTACTGCAATTTCTATGTTTCTATTTGAATAAACTGGGAAATGTTTGTAGATGCATTTCCCAAAATCAAGACCATGAGAGGAGCCATTTACTGATTTTTAATTGTACCCACGACAACTGGGAGTTCCTCTAGCATTCCCACTATCAGTGCTGGGTCTTCAAAGAACAAAGAACAGGACAGCACAGGAACAGGCCATTCGGCCCTCCAAGCCTGCGCCGATCTTGATGCCTGCCTAAACTAACACCTTCTGCACTTCCGGGGCCCATATCCCTCTATTCCCTTCCTATTCATATATTTGTCAAGATGTCTCTTAAACGTCGCTTTCGTATCTGCTTCCACCACCTCCCCTGGCAGCATGTTCCAGGCACTCACCACCCTCTGTGTAAAAAACTTGCCTCGCACATCCCCTCTAAACTTTGCCCCTCGCACCTTAAACCTATGTCCCCTAGTAACTGACTCTTCCACCCTGGGGAAAAGCTTCTGACTATCCACTCTGTCCATGGCGCTCATAACTTTGTAAACCTCTATCATGTCGCCCCTCCACCTCCGTCGTTCCAGTGAAAACAATCCGAGTTTTTCCAACCTCTCCTCATAGCTAATGCCCTCCAGACCAAATCCCACGCCAGAGGCAAAATCCAGTCTGGTACTGCAGTGCTGCACAGTCGGACGTGCCGTCTTTCAGATGAGACATTAAACTGAGGCCCCAAGTGCCCTCTCAGGTGAATGTAAAAGATCCCATGGCACTATTTTGAAGAAGAGCAGGGCAGTTTTACCTGACCAATATTTAACCCTCAACCAACATCACTAGAACTGATGATTACGCCATTTATTGCGGTTGTCGTTTGTGGGAGCTTGCTGTGCGCAAATTGGCTGCTGCGCGTCCTACATAACAACAGTGATTACTACAAAATAATTTCATTGGTTGTAAAACCTTTTTGAGACATATAGAAGGCAAGTCTTTTTTGTCGCAAATTCTGCTACCCTTGATGAGATCTGATATCTCAGAACAGACTCGGGATTGGGGGGGAGTTTCATAATATTGAGCCCATGGGTATGTGTTATCTCTCAAACTTTGGAGAATGGTGATTGTACAAGAGAAGGCCCCAGTTAATTAATTGTAAAACTGTCTGGGGACATCAGCTGGAGTGGAATATATAAAAAGTGCCTGTAATAAACAGGCGCAAATTTTAAACTTTGGGGACTGATTCCTGATCAGTGCATTTTCTGGGAATTTTCTGCTTATGCTCTGTGGTCAGTCAAAAATGGCAGGGCAATGAATCAGCTGGTAACTGAGTGACAAGTTCTGGGGACGTTCTGTTATTTTTTCCCAAATACTACTTCCTGTCCCTTGCTACAGGGGAGGTAGATTGATTTTGTGGAAACTGCACAGTAATTCTGCACAGCAGCAACAACAAAAGCTTTCATTTATATAGCAGCTTTAATGTAGTAAAATATCCCAAGGCGCTTCACAGGAGCGCTAACGGAACAAAGTTTGACGCAATGTCAACTTCCACTTGTACGCTGAGGACACATAGCTCCACCTTGCCACCTCTCTCAGCCCCTCCACTGCTGCTGATTTGTCACGCTGTTTGCCTGACGTCCAATATTGGACAAGCAGGGATTTCTTCCAATGGAATACTGGGAAGACTAAAACCATTGTCTTTGTGTTCCCACCACAAATTTAGCCCTGTTACCTGTCACCGTTGTGCTCACTGACCTTGACATTGGCTTCCAGTCTGGCGAAGCTCATTTTTAAAAATTCTCATCCTTGTCTTCAAATTCCTCCTTTGCCTCACCCCCCTCCCTAACCCGTAACATCCTCCAGCCCTACAACCCTCCGAGATCGCTTGTGTTCCTCCAATTTTGGCCTCTTGCCTATCCCCACTTTCCATCGCTCATCATTGGCGGCCGTGCCTTCAGCTGCCTTGGCCCTAAGCTCTGGAATTCCCTCCCTAAACCCGTCAACCTCTCGACGTCTCCTCCTATAAGATGCTCCATAAAAACCCACTGTCACTTGTCCTGCTATTGCCTTAGGCAGCTTGGTCTCGAAATTCTATTTGATAGTGCTCCTGTGAAGTGCCTTGGGACATCTTACTACATTGTAGGCACTATACGAATGCAAGTTAGCATCACCAAAGAGCTAGGTAATATCGTCCGACAGTCAAGGCAACACCTTTCAGCAGTGATCATGGGCTGGAACCCTGGCTGGCTTCATTTCTCTTCCTAGCTCAAGTCCACTCCAATATCTTGCCAAGCTGAGATCATTTAAGGGGGAAGCAACGTAAGTACATGAGGGCGAAAGGAATAGAAGATTATGCTGATCGGGCGAGGTGAAGTACACAAGAACATAAGAAATAGGAGCAGGAGTAGATCATACAACCCCTCGTGCTTGCTCCACCATTGGCTGATCTTCTGCCTCAGCTGATTGAGAGACCAAAAATCTATCTATCTCCGCCTTCCATATATTCAGTGATGGAGCATCCATAACTCTCTGGGGTTGAGAATTCCAAAGATTCAGAACCCTCTGAATGAAGTAATTTCTCCTCATCGCAGTCCTAAATGATCGATCCCTTTCCTGAGGCTGTGCCCCCATGTTCTAGATTCACTAGCCAGGGCAAGCAACCTCTCAGCGTCTACCCTGTCAAGCCCCTTCGGAATCTACAGAAGTAGGGGAGGATAAACACCTGTATGGACACAATGGCCTGTTCTTGTGCTGTAAATTTGATTGTAAATCTCTGTAATCAGAAACTCAACGCAGGCTGGGGATTGAGACACTTGGGTTTTTTTTATTGGGCTGCTATAAACAGACTGGAGCATTTAACCATTGGGTATCTCCATTCCTGAGCCCCAGTTCAATTCATTGTTCCCTGCTTTTATTCCTTGGCAGCAGACGTGTGAGAGAAATGACTGCGAGCGTTCAGGCTGGGGACTATTTCGGCCTCCGGAGAGCTGCACTCAGTTGGGCCTTTCAATGTTATCACAGATCACATTACTTCCCCTTTCAGTGAGGGGAAGATAAAATCCACCTTGTTTTTCAGCCACAGCCAGTCCCCTTTCACACGCCAGCCGTGACCACGAGGAACAAAGCTTTCACGTAGAATCATACAGCACAGAAGGAGGCCATTCGGCCCATAGAGCTCATGTCGGCTTCTTTGCAAGATCCAATTAGTCCCACCCCGCCTCCCCCCACCCCCCCCCCCCCCAGCCCTTTCTCCCATAAACCTGCAAATGTTATGATATTTACATTATGACATAATTAGAAGAGAACGTCAGAAGGTTTTAATGAATGAACCAACAGTTTATGGAAGGGGCGGAGAAAGAAAATGGAAGTGCCTTTTTGTTGTCTTTTTTTGTTCTTCGCACTCCGTGTTAGCTAACGCAGCTTTCACTTCTCAATCTGGTTGCTTTTCCTGTAAATGACAGCAGGAGTTCAGAGGGCAGTGTTCAACAAGGCTTTTTCACCACAAAGGTTCATTTGTAAGAGGCGGGCCAGCTGGTGGGGTCACCTCTAGGACAGGGCTTCAGACCTAGCACAGGGCGGTATGGGGACAGTCACCCCCTGCCCACTGGCTGCGAGGGTTCTGTCACATAGTCACGTATAGCACAGAAGGAGGCCATTCGGTCCATCGAGTGCATGCCAGCTCTCCACGGAGCTATGCAATCAGTCCCATTTCCCCTCCTCGATCCTCGTAGCCCTGCAAGTTTATTTCCTCTAAGTGGCCATCCAACTTCCTCTTGAAGTCATTGATTGTCTCCGCTTCCACCATCCCTGTGGGCAGCGAGTTCCAGGTCATTACCACCCACTGTGTAAAAAAAGTGCTTCCTCACATTCGCCCTGCATCTCTTGCCCAAAACTTTCAATCTGTGTCCCCGAGCCCTTGTACCATTAGTTAATGGGTACAGTTTTCTTTGTCTAACTTATCTGAGCCTGTCATAACCTTATACACTTCAGTGCCTCTATTTATGAAGCTTGAGATCCCATATGCTTTACTAACCTCTCTCTCAATATGTTCCATATCATTCACCCTCTTTTTTTTTTCCCCGTCGTAATCTCTAACTCCCTCGCCATCCAAGGAACTCTGTTTCTGGTTCCCCTACCTGTCGCCCTTGTTGGAATGTTCCTAGCCAGAACCTGAAGCATCTCTTCCTTAAAGATAACCCGTTGTTCCGATACAGCTCTTCCTGTCAGTCTTTGGTTCCATTCTACCCTGCCTAGATCCCTTCTCATCGCGTTGAAATTATCCCTCTTCCAATCTGGACATTCTACCTTATTTTGTTCCTTGTTTTTCTGCAATACTAGTCTAAATTGCATGATACGATGATCAGTCTTACCCAAGTGCTCCCCGACGAACACTTGGCCCACATCATTTCCCCAGCACCAGATCCAGCAATGCCTCCTGTCTAGTTGGGCTGAGAACATACTGATCAAGGAAGTTCTCCTGAACACATGTCAGGAATTCCTCCCTTATCCTTTACTCTAAAATTATCCCAATCGATATTTGGGTAATTAAAGTCCCCCTCCCCCACCTCCCCCAATATCACCACTCTATAGTTCTTGCACATCTTTCCCTGCAGATTTGCTCCTCTATCTCTCTCTCACTATTTGGAGGTCTTTGGATACTCCCACATACCCTTTTTGCTCCTTAACTCTAACCAAGTGGATTCTGTTCTTGCCCCCTCAAGGACACGCTCCCTTTCCAACATTACAGTGCCTTCCTTAATCAGTACTGCCACCCCACCTCCCTTTTTCCTTCTCTATCCTTTCTGAACACTTTGTATCCTTGAATATTAAGCATTTTTAAGTCACATTTCCTTTATTGCCACAACATCATATTCCCATACTGCTATTTGTGTTTGTAGCTCACCAACCTTATTCACCGCACTTTGTGCATTTACACACATGCATTGTAATCCTGTCTTTGTATTCCTCATAGTCCTTCTCAGTCTGCTCCCATCTAATACAGAACGACTCCCTTCTCTAATACTATCTAACACTCACTCTGACCCCACCTGCTACTTTACTATTTTCTGCTCTAGTGCTATCTGTCTCTGCCAATTCTCCGTGCACCTTGGATTCCTCTCTTTTATGATCTCCTGGTTCCCACACCCCTGCCAAGTTAGTTTAAACCCTCCCCAATAGCACTCGCAAATCACCCGCAAGGAAATTAGGGATTGTCCCAACCCAGTCCCTACTGGGTCCGACACAAAGCAAAATTATTCATCACCAATTGGCAGAGCCTTGCTGCCAAGAGAAAACAAGGCTTATCATCAAAGGAAGTGCCGTGACAGTAGAGGGACCTGTTATAACTTTGAGATTGAAAGGTATCATTAGTGAAATTTACTCTGTATCTAACTCCGTGCTGTATCTGTCCTGGGAGTGTTTGATGGGACAGTTTAGAGGGAGCTTTACTCTGTATCTAACCCCTGGAGATTTTGCCCTGGAGATTTAGCAGCTTTTAATTTCCCTCAGGAAGGCACAACAGGAATATCTTACAGGGGAATGCCAAGTCACTGTACCTGCCCTGGGAGTGTTTGATGGGACAGTGTAGAGGGAGCTTTACTCTGTATCTAACCCCGTGCTGTACCTGTCCTGGGAGCGTTTGATGGGACAGTGTAGAGGGAGCTTTACTCTGTATCTAACCCCGTGCTGTACCTGCCCTGGGAGTGTTTGATGGGGACAGTGTAGAGGGAGCTTTACTCTGTATCTAACCCCATACTCCACATCTGGAGTACTGTGTACAGTATTGGTCTCCTCAGAGCTTTGTTGAAAGACGAACATATCCTCGCTGAAACTAAAAAGGTAATGAAAGTAATTACTTCACAAAGCAAACCGCCAGCATAATATAAAAAAACTGTTAGAAATGCTAACAAAGGTCACAATGACTTTGAAACTGCTGCAAATAGCAGAGTAAAATTCACATATCTGCTAAACTGCTTTAAATTGAAAGTGCAGAGGAAAATCAGACCATGCATTGTCTAAATGTTCAAATACCAGAGAGAATGACAGGATAAATGGCTGGTCTTGCTACAACAGAACAAGGGTTTGTCAATCATTAAGTGGCATAGTGTTACCAGCCAATACTTATCCCTCAACCAACATCATAATAAGAGATTGTCTAGTCATTATCACATTGCTGCTTGTGGGGGCTTGCTGTGCACAAATTGGCTTCCACGTCTCCTACAGTACAGCAGTGACTACACTTCAAAAAGCATTTCATTGGCTGTCCAGGGAGTGTTTGATGGGACAGTGTCGAGGGAGCTTTACTCTGTATCTAACCCCATGCTGTACCTGTGTTTTGTGTTTGCACTGATTATTTGACGCTACCAGCCGTTGCAATGAATGGGACAACATAAAAAGCAAAGCTCCATTTCTTCCAGCGGCAATGTTATTATTTGGTGGTGCTGCTAGGATCCTGACCTGACCTTCTGCTTTCATGTAGATGGTGACCAGTTCTACAAAACCTACCGGTTCAACATTTCATTGAATGACACCAGTGAATCCTCCCTGCACCGGGCTGAGTTCCGACTCTATCGATTGGCCAGAAATGCTGCGGTTGTCGAGGAGCAGCGTGTGGAACTCTATGAGGTAATTCAGAGTGATGCTTGCACACAGATTGTAGCCTCCTTGTAAAGTCTATGGTCTATATTTCTTGTGTCCTAAGTATGAAAAGATACTGCAGGCTCCTGACCACAATAGAGGCAGTGAATACTGGAGTGAATCAGTCCCTGTTGCCTTCTGTGTACTGTACAAGTACAGGAGCTGACCCTGAAACAAGCAGTATCAGATGGGAGTGCTTCGGTCCCTATTACTCAAATATGTGTTGTACGTGTAAAAGTGCTGGGTGAGACACATGTGAGAGTGAAGTTTTCACTGCCCCGGGTACTGTTGCTCAGAATATCATGAAGGTTCCAAAGGAGAATTAAAATGAGTCACAGATTGTCTGCCTTGTTTACGTTCTTGGTGATGTAAGCCTGGCCCCCCCCTCCCTCTGCTCTCTGTATTGATGGCGATGAATGGCATTCCTGATGGACAGGTTCAATCCTGACTGCAGCCTGGCACACAAACGACCTCCTGTCTGCAGTGGGTGCTCTTGCGGGAGTAGGCATAAATGGGTCACTTTCTGGTTGGCAAGATGTAACGAGTGGCGTGCCACAGGGATCTGTGCTGGGGCCTCAACTTTTTTACAATTTATATAAATGACTTCGACGAAGAGACTGAATGGAGTACAAAGTGGGAAAATGTGAAATTGTCCATTTTGGCAGGAAGAATAAAAAAGAAGCAAATTAACTATACGGTGAGAGATTGCAGAACTCTGAGATGCAGAGGGATGTGGGTGTCCTAGTGCATGAATCATAAAGGTTAGTATGCAAGTACAACAAGTAATTAGGAAAGCTAATAGAATGTTATCGTTTATTGCGAGGGGAATTGAATACAAAAGTAGGGAGGTTATGCTTCAGTTATACAGGGCATTGGTGAGACCACATCTGGAGTACTGTGTACAGTATTGGTCTCCTTATTTAAGGAAGGATGTAAATGTAATTCTTTTCCACAAAAGGCGGTGGAAGCAGAGTCTTTGAATATTTTTATGGCAAAGGTAGATTCTTGATAAGCAAGGGGGTGGAAGGTTATTGGGGATAGACAGCAATTTGGAGTTGAGGTTACAATCAGATCAGCCATGATCTTGTTGAAAGGCGGAGCAGGCTCGAGGGGCTGAGTGACCTACTCCTGCTCCTAACTCATATGCTTTTGCAAGAGGCTCTCGAATTGCTGTCAGAGTCTGACGATCGTGCCCATCTTGGGGCTTTTGTCCAAACTGAGTGGATCTGCCCCTGACTCTGCCACATGTTTTCAGCATTGATGATTTAGACGGTTTGCGCAGCACATCCTAATTGGCTGATAGAGAAGTTACAGATATTTGAGCGGCATGTTGTTACATGTGTGTTTGTAGGTTCCATTGCTGGCAGGGTCTGATGCCCATGGTTTTCTCTCTCTGTGTACTGTCTTGGTTGCACTGAAGGTCAAATTCAAAGGAAATGAAACCTAGCTGCGTCAAAAGCAGGGACGGGCCCACAGGCCCCGTGACCTTTCAGGCGTCAGGCCATCTTGGAGGAGGTGGGTGGCATGTTGCCCTTTGACCTTTGAAACTTGAGTTCAAATGCATTGCAGCCCATTGGGTTGTGGAAGGTTGGGCTTGTTTCTATTGGAGGAGAGCAGACTCTGAGGTGCCCCAATAGAAGTCCTTCACATTATAAACTTAATTGAGGCAATTTGTTCATGTAACCAAGGAGGATGGACTGAGAGAAAGAAAACAGGACAGACTTGTATTTATATAGTGCCTTTCACTACCTCAGTACATCTCAAAGAGCTTTACAGCCAATGAAATACTTCTGAAGTGTAGTCAGTTTGTAATGTAAAAAACACAACAGTGCACAGCAAGCTCCCACAAACAACAATGTGATAATGACCATATCATCTGCTTCAGTGATGTTGGATGAGTAACGAGGCCAGGACACTGGAGAGAACTCCCATAGCCTTTTCGAAGTGGGGTACTCCTTTATGTCCACCTGCATTAGTTTAGCACGGCACCTGAAAGACGACACTTCCCTCAGTACTGCACTGGAGTGTCAGCCTAGATTCTTGTGCTCAAGTCTCTGGAGTGGGACTTGAACCCACAACCCTCTGACTCATAGTTCAAGTGCTACCCACTGAGCCACGGCTGACAGGACTGTTCCAAGGGAGGGGTGCAGTGGGAAGGTGGGGCTGAGATCAATCACTAGAGGGCAAGTGTTCCCCTGTGCCAATCCTTGTGTGTACTGGTAGCACACATCACAATGTGGCAGACTGCGGTGGGGGAGCCGGGGAGGAGGAATCCGCTGTGGAAATGCGGCAGGACGCAATATTTACTCTGGGGATTCACACGATCGCTTTCAAAAGAAAAGGGCTTTTAAAATAAGGTTTGGAGTCCGACACCCAGTTGAGCTAAACTGTCCCTACCACAGAGCGGTAGACCCACCCGTCGTGTCTCCAACATACACAAGCCAGCTGCCAGACGTAAGGCAGCACAGCCCTAGTCTCCGCTGTCTCCAGACCCACAGGGTGGGGAGGCAGCAAACCCAGGCTCTATATATAACCTACACAGCGTGCCTTGTTTTAGAACTTGTTTCCATGCACGGTTTGCAGTGTCAGGACCATGATTGTTGTGCTTCATGCTCCCTCTTGACTTCAGTCGAGCTTCTGTTGAGACTGAGAAACTCTGTGCAGAAGCCATTGGCAAGGGTTCTGTTTTGGAACAAGCTGGGGTTAGAAATTCAAAGGACAACCCAGGCAGAGGCTGCCAGGTTTGATCGCTTGGCCTGCCCAAAGTTAGTTGATCTCAGCTGGGAACTGCAGTTGAGGCGTTTCAATTCTTAGAATCATGAAGCACAAAAGGAGGCCATTGGGCCCATTGTGCCTGTGCCGGCCCATGAAAGATCCATCCAATTAGTCCCACTCAACCCTGCTCTTATCCCACAGCCTGCAATTTTGTTCCTTTTCAAATATTTATCAAATTCCCTTTTGAAAGTTACTATTGTATCTGCTTCCACCTTCCTTTCAGGCAGCGCATTCCAGATCACAACAACCCTGCTACAAACAAAAACACAAGAATTAGGAGCAGGAGTAGGCCATTCGGCCCCTCGAACCTGCTCCACCATTCGATAAGTTCATGGCTGATCTGATTGTGGCCTCAACTCCACTTTCCTGTCTGCCCCCCTCATGACCTTTGACTCCCTTGTCGATCAAAAATCTATCTAACTTGGCCTTGAATATATTCAATGACCCTGCCTCCCCTGCTCTCTGGGGTGAGACAGACCAATGACCCTTTGAGATAAAAATTTCTCCTCATCTCCATCTTAAATGGAAGACCCCTAATTTTTAAACTGTGTCCCCTAGTTCTAAATTCCCCCAAAAGGGGAAACATCCTCTCAGCATCCACCCTGTCAAGTCCCCTCAGGATCTTATATCGATAAGATCACCTCTCAGTCTCCTAAATTCCAATGGATATCAGCCCAACTTGCTCAACCTTTCCTCACAAGAAAATCCCTTCATCCCAGGAATCAGTCGAGTGAACCTTCCCTGAACTGCTTCTAATCCAATTATATCCTTTCTTAAGTAAGGAGACCAAAACAGTACTCCAGATGCGGTCTAACTAAGGCCCTGTACAGCTGTAGCAGACACCTCTACTTTTATATTCATCTTCCCCCTGCAATAAATGCCAACATTCCATTTGCCTTCCTAATCATTTGCTATGCCTGCACACTAACTTTTTTGCGATTCATTTCTCCTTAAATCAGTGTCCCCTGGTCTCTAACCCTCGAGCCAGTGGAAACAGTTTCAGTTGCTGTGAACACTGTTGGACTGAGAGGAGAATAAGTTTGATCTTCCTAACGTGCTTTTCAGTGACTCTATTGGAAAGGGCAGATAAGCCGCCGTTATACTGCCTTCCTACAGTTGAATAGCATTGTCTAAGTGCACGCATGAAGATGGCCACAGGGCAAGTGACCAGGCAGTGGTCAGGACCTGGAGCTGCCCCTCAGTGCGAGTCAGTGCCTTTTAGAGGCAAACAGATGAGATTCACACGTTCACCAGTACCTCAACCTAATATTATAGAATGGCTACCACAGCGTCAGAGTAAGTGAGAAAGACTTAATTTATTCAGCGCCTTTTACAACTTCAGGACACCCCAAAGTACTTTACAACCAATGAAATACTTTTTAAAGTGTAGTTACTGTTGCCATTTCGGAAACATGACAGCCAATTTACACACAGCAAGATCCCACAAGCAGCGATGTGATAATGACCGGATGGTCTTTTATTTTTTTAAGATGTTGGTTGAAGGATAAATATTGACCAGGACTCAGGGGAGCACACCGCAAATCGTGCACCCGCCTGAGAGGGCAGACGGGGCCTTGGTTTAACGTCTCATCCAAAAGACGGCACCTCCGGCAGTGCGGCGCTCCCTCAGTACCGCACTGGGAGTATCAGCCTAGATTTTTTGTGCTTCAGTCTCTGGAGTGGAAGTTTCTGACTTGGGGACAAAGTGGAACCCACTGAGTCACAGCTGACAAGATGAGAGAGAGGGCTGCAAAAGAGTTGCATGCACATCAATAACTCAATAAGGATGGTTACTTTAGTATTATAGGGTATATGCAGCAGCTCAATATTCAGATAACTATTATTACTCCTTAGAACTGTAGAAGGTTCAGAAAGTTTTCAGTCTGGGACCCTTATTTTTTAAAAAATTTTCAGCTCCTGCACTGTTACGCTGAGGCAAACGCTAATATGACATTAATAAATCATCTCCAATGTCAGGGGTAGCTTCATTACAAAAATATTAACCCTAAATTACTAAACAGATTTCAAATACATGTTTAATCAAAAGCAATTTTATCCACTTTTATAACTGAGAAAATGCTGAACTACTCTGTAGGTCAGTCAATACTTTGTAACAGGATTGGAGGGGTTAATGTTTAGGGTGTGAACATTTATCAGAATTGAGAACTAAAAGATAAATGAACAGGAAAAGGTGAAATGGGGGGGGGGGCGGGGGGGGGAAGGAGGGGGAGGGAGGAGGTAGCATACAGTTTCACCGCAATTCTTGGCCAGAATGGAGATGATTCTCCTGTCAGTTGTGCCTGAAGAATGCACTGCGATAAGGTGAGGTGAGAGTGATTGTTCTTAACATCAAGGCAGCATTTTTATGGCATCAAGGAGCCCTGGCAAAACTGGAGTCAATGGGAATCGGGGGGAAAACTCTCCACTGGTTGGAGTCATACCTAGCACAAAGGAAGATGGTTGTGGTTGTTGGAGGTCAAACATCTCAGTGCAGGACTTCACTGCAGGAGCTCCTCAGGGTAATGTCCTAGGCCCAACCATCTTCAGCTGCTTCATCAATGACCTTCCCTCCATCAAAAGGTCATAAGTGGGGATGTTCACTGATGATTGCACAATGTTCAGCACCATTCGCGACTCCTCGGATACTGAAACAGTCTGTGTCCATATACAGCAAGACCTGGACAATATCCAAGCTTGGGCTGATAAGTGGCAACTAACATTCATGCCACATAAATGCAAGCTATGACCATCTGCCACTATCAACATCCCGGGGGTTACCATTGACCAGAAACTGAACTGGAGTAGTCATATAAATACCATGGCTACAAGAGCAGGTCAAAGGCTAGGAATCCTGCAGCGAGTAACTCACCTCCTGACTCCCCAAAGCCTGTCCACCATCTACAAGGCACAAGTCAGGGGTGTGATGGATTACGCTCCACTTGCCTGGTTGGGTGCAGCTCCAATAACACTCAAGAAGCTCGACACCATCCAGGACAATGCAGCCCACTTGATTGGCACCCCATTCACAAACATTCACTCCTTCCACCACCGACGCACAGTGGCAGCAGTGTGTACCATCTACAAGATGCACTGCAGCAATGCACCATGGCGACTCAGGCAGCACCTTCCAAACCCATGACCTCTACCAACTAGAAGGACAAGGGCAGCAAATGCATGGGAACACCACCACCTGCAAGTTCCCGTCCAAGCCACACACCATCCTGACTTGGAACTATATCGCCGTTCCTTCACTGTCGCTGGGTCAAAATCCTGGAACTCCCTTCCTAACACCTACCCCACATGGACTGCAGCGGGTCAAGAAGGCAGCTCACCACCACCTTCTCAAGGGCAATTAGGGATGGGCAATAAATGCTGGCCTGGCCAGCGACGCCCACATCCCATGAATGAATAAAAAAAAGACTAATATGAAAAACATCATGACACTGAAGATCTTTCTAAATCTGCTGACTGCAGACTTATTCAAATATGAAGTAGGGAAACCACCAAGAGCAACCACAATGGCTAGAAGCCTTCTTACCACCATCATAACTGCTGATAACTTAATAATCCTTAACCAGTTCCAAATGCAAAAAGCATAATGCGACCAGTATGAGTTTGGATGGAATACAGTGCCATTTCTCAGTCTCTGCAACCACAAGAAAAGCTGGTACACATTTAATCTTGTGACTATAAATGGTCTGGAGAGGCTCACTCAGAACTGCCTCGCATAGTTGTGGGGTTTCCTTTATACCATCCACCGACATATATGTGTTGTGTGATGGTGTAACCCTTCAGCGTTAGTATCACACAGGCCTGGGAGCCAGTTGTGATCTGACGCTGTGCCTTTAAACACTACATTAAATACATTGCAGACCCAGAGTACACAGGTTAAGGTTGAGGAAATTAAAAAGGACAGAAAGACTATACTCTGTTTTAGTGATGTTTGTTGAGGGGTAGTGGACCAGGATGTGTTTTTCTTCTAAGAGTGCCATGGGATCTTTTTACATCCACCTGAGCTGGCGGGTGGGGCCTTGGTTTAACAGCTCATCTGAAAGACGGCACCTCCGACAGTGTTGCATTCTCTCAGTACTGCAATGGGAGTGTCAGCCTAGAGTTTACGGCTCAAACTCTAGTAAGAAGGGCAGTCCGGGGAACTTTTCACCCAGAGTTGTGGAATAATTTATCAGGGAAAGAATTGGAGTGAGAGGGTTTGACAGACAGTTGGATGGAATTCCGGAGAGAGGGAATGAGGAAGTTTGTCGTTCCCAGCTGTAACACAGTGGGCAACGCTGTCATCTGCTGTGTCAGAAGGTCATTGATTTTCAGTCCCACGCCAGAGACTTGAGCATATAATCCAGGCAGACACTCCGGTGCAGTGAAAAGAAGGACTTGCATTTATATAGTGCCTTTCATAACCACTGGACTTCTCAAAGCACTTTACAGCCAGTGAAGTACTTTTTGAAGTGTAGTCCCACAAACAACAATGTGATAACAACCAAATAATCTGTTTTTGTGATGTTGGTTGAGGGGTAAATATTGGCTAGGACATAGGGGATATCTCCCCTGCTCTTCTTGAAAATAGTGCCACGGGATCTTTTACATCTGCCTGAGAGGGCAGACAGAACCTCGGTTTTGATGTCTCATCCAGTAGATGGCACTTGCAGCAGTGCAGCACTTCCTGAGTACTGCACTGAAGCATCTGCCTTGATTTTTGTGCTCAAATCCTGGAGTGGGTCTTGAACCTGGAATTTTCCTGATTGATGGGCATGAGTGTTACCAACTGAGCCTTAGCTGCCTTACTGTGCCCTGCTGGAACGCTGCACAGTCTGAGGTACCGTCTTTCGGCTGAGACGTTAAACTGAGGCTGCACCTCAGCTGGAAACAAAAAGATCCATTGACATTATTTCAAAGAAGAGTAGGGGAGTCCTGGCCAATGTTTATCCCTTGACCAATGTCAGTAACACAGATGATCTGGTCATTACCACATTGTTGTTTGTGGGAGCTTGCTGTGTGCAAATTGGCTGCTGTGACTACACTTCAAAAGTAATTCATTGGCTGTAAGATGCACTGGGACATCCTGAGGTCGTGAAAGGTGCTATTGAAATGCAAGTTCTTTCTTTCTGCAGGCGACTTTGATCTATGAGTAAGGTTGGGACAGGTGGACCTAGCGCTTTTGATACTTGGGTGTGAGTTTCTTTTAATAATAACTCAGGAGTTTAAAATGATTTGTAACCCAAGATCTCTCTGCAATTGCAGCAGACATGCGGGAGTGGGACTGTGACAATTTGATAAGTCACAGTTGTCAAACTCCAGAAAGCTTGTTGGAGAAGGATAATGCTGGAGCCTATATTTACTCAGTTTCACATTTATTGTGCAGAATAAAAGGATTACATACATGTAGCTCCTCACTCAAACCCTCCCCCAGTCCCAGTGAGGGTCTGCGTATAAGTGCTCAACTAAAACCCCAGTTAACACCCTTCACCTACAAATAAATCACACAATTAACAACAGTGACTGATGTTATATCAGCTTTGGGAGCCAATGGGCTTGTGACCAACTGCAAACCAGAATCATTGAATTACATAGAATTTTTCAGCACAGAAACAGACCATTCGGCCCAACTGTGCTATACCAGTGTTTATGCTTCACACAAGCCTCCCTTAACCTTAATTAATTCAGTCTTCTATTCCTTCTCCCTTATGTCCATACCCTAGTTTCTCCTTAAATACATCCGTGCTGTTCATCTCAATTACTCCTTGTGGTAGTGAGTTTCACATTCTCCCTACTCTCGGGACAAAGAAGTTTCTCTTAAATTCCCCATTGGATTTATTAATAACTATCTTTTATATTTTTTTTGGCATCTAATTTTGGAATCCTCTGCAAGTGGAAACTCATTTTCTACATCTGCCCTACTGAACCCCTTCTTAATTTTAAAGACCTCTATCTGGTCCCTCCTCAGCCTTCTCTTTTTCGAGAGAAAAGAGCCCCAGCCCGTTCGGAACATTTCAGATTATTGTATTCCTCGAAGCACGGAGTGTCTAATTGGGCTTATGTGGTATTGGGTAGCCGGGGAGGTTAAGCTACAGACCAGATTATTCATGACGCACATGTACCGTTTATCTCAGATTAACCCAAACGGCAACACATACTTAGACAACCGCCTGCTGAAAACCAAGGAGAGTGATGAGTGGATCTCGTTTGATGTGACAAAGACAGTGAAAGAATGGATGCAGAAGAGAGGTAAGGGGAGATGCCAATTAAATCCAATTTCCAGATAGTGAAAAGCAAGACTCACATTTACATAGCTCCTTAGACAACCTCAGGATGTCCCAAAGCACGTTACAGCAAATAAAGTACTTTTTTGAAGGGTAGTCACGGTTATCATGTGATAACTGTGATTATCATGGCTTGGCCATGTGAGCCGCATGGAAGATGGCAGGATCCCCAAAGACACATTGTACAGCGAGCTCGCCACTGGTATCAGACCCACCGGCCGTCCACGTCTCCGCTTTAAAGACATCTGCAAACGCGACATGAAATCCTGTGACATTGATCACAAGTCGTGGGAGTCAGTTGCCAGCGTTCGCCAGAGCTGGCGGGCAGCCATAAAGACAGGGCTAAAATGTGGCGAGTCGAAGAGACTTAGTAGTTGGCAGGAAAAAAGACAGAGGCGCAAGGGGAGAGCCAACTGTGCAACAGCCCCGACAAACAAATTTCTCTGCAGCACCTGTGGAAGAGCCTGTCACTCTAGAATTGGCCTTTATAGCCACTCCAGGCGCTGCTTCACAAACCACTGACCACCTCCAGGCGCTTACCCATTGTCTCTCGAGATAAGGAGGCCCAAAAGAAGTCACGGTTAACATGGCTGCCAATTTGTGCATAGATGTCCTGTTACACTGTCTAGACTCCTAAATGGTTACACGCCCCCAGACACACACCATGGGTGGAAGAACCCTCCTTCCAGTTGGTGTTTACTGCCTGAAATGTTACGATTTTTTTGTAAAGAGACTGGTAACTGGGTTTCAATCCAAAAAGTGTCATTGGCTGTGTCGGTCCAGAGTGAAATGGGGTTGGAGAGTTTGAATTCAGCTGCTGATGCTCCACAGCTTCAGATCAACCCCCAATTTGCCACAAATTGACAGTGACCCAACATCTCGCCTAGACGACAGAGTGTGGAAAATTTCATTGTTCAGTTCAGTGACGGGTGTTCTTCTCAGATTGCTGAATTGTTGTAAATTATCGGAGCGGTGCAGAGGGGAGCTTTACTCTGTATCGAACCCATGCTGTACCTGTCCTGGGTGTGTTTGATGGGACAGTGTAGAGGGAGCTTTACTTTGTATCTAACCCCGTGTTGTACCTGTCCTGGGAGTGTTTGATGGGACAGTGTAGAGGGAGCTTTACTCTGTATCGAACCCATGCTGTACCTGTCCTGGGAGTGTTTGATGGGACAGTGATGATTCCAGATATGAGGGACTTCATTTGGATAGATTGGAGAAGCTGGGGTTGTTCTTAGAAAGAGAAGGTTGAGAGGAAATTTGATCGGGTTGCTCAAAAACATGAGGGGTCTGGATAGAATAGATTGGGAGAAACTGTTCCCATGGGCGAAAGGATTGCAAACTAGACGACACCGTTTTAAGGTGAATGGCAAAAGAACTAAAAGCGGCATGAAGTAAAACTTTTTTTAACGCAGCAAGTGATTAGGATCTGGAATGAACTGCCTGAGGGTGTGATGGAGGCAGAATTGATCATGGCTTTCAAACGGTAATTGGATAATCATCTAAAGAGAGAAATTTGCAGGACTACAAGGAAAAGCGGTGGGGTGCGGGGATTGGGACTCGTTGAGTTGCTCTTGAGAGCCGGCATGGTTACGACAGGCCAAATGGCCTCTTTCTGTGCTGTAAGCGGGCTGGGCGGGGTGGTGGGGGGGGAGTGTAAAATGGAGTGGGCAGCTGGGGGAGGGGTGGGGGGCCCTTCCCGACCCATCTCTGCTGCCAATTTACGCGGGGTGGCAGCAGCGAGAAATGACCCACCCACTCCAGACCAATCAAGGCCCTTAAGTGGCCAATTAACTGCCACTTAAGGGCCTCTGCCCACTGCCATGGGGATTTTACGCTTGGCAGGCAGGCGGCTGAGATCTCAGAAATTCCGCCTGATGAAACTAGGTGGTCTTCTGACAGGCCGGGTGGGGGTGGGGGTTACCCACGGAGGAGCTTCCAAAGCCCCAACCGGCCCCAACACTCAACACGTCCCCTGCCCCCTAACTGACCTTCCTTGCCTTGCCGGGGCCCGACCGATTCCCCCTGGTGAGTCCCTAAAAACCTACCTTTTTTCTGGGGCTGTCCTTCAACTTCATCCTGCAGCTGGGTGTAGTCCCGGTGGTGCTGCTGGGACTAAGAGCTGCTGGCCCGCTGATTGGCCGGCAGCTCTATTAGGCAGGACCTCCTGAGGTGGAAGTCCCACCCAAGACCAATTAAGGGCCTGGGGACCGTAAAATCCGGTCTGGATCCCCCAGCCTGGCGGAGGCTGGTTCATCACCGTCTTTTTGGCTGGTGGACAGGCTCCCCCCACAGCTCACCGTAAAATTCCGGCCTATGATTCTCCGAAACTTAGTGGGATGGCGATTGCTGTCAAAGTAAAACAAATACTAACCAATGGCAATTTGCTTTTGAGTAGCTGAGTGGGTAAATGCACTGTGAGCCTATCATACCAAGAAGGTCCAGGATCCACTCCACCTTTGTGTAAGCCATCTGCTTTCATCCAGTGTAAGCACATTGCCAATAGCCAATGTTCCCATCATTAAGAAGCTCCAAGTCAACTGTTGGGAAAGCAATGCGGGGTCGGGCTGTGTGATCTCAGCACTCCGCGGGACTTTCACTTCAATCTTGCATTGATAACAAGCAACAACTTCCATTTACACGGGACATTTTAATGTCATAAAACTTCCCAAGGCACTTCACAGAGGTGAAATTTGACATGGAGCCACATAAGGTGATATTAAAACAGATAAACAAAAGCTTAGTCAAAGCAATTTAAAGGGTGAGAGAGAGAGAGAGATAGAATTGCAGAGCTTAGGGCTTTAGTCCAGAATTGGAGAAACACAGAGATCTCGAAGGGCTGGAGGAGGTTACAGAGATAGGTGGGGGAGAGGCTGTGAAGGGGTTTGATGCGATACTCCTGCGATGATTCATGTACTCCACAGCACCTTCACTACTCAAAGCAGCTGAGGTCACTTGCTTGGTACTCGGGCATCTCCCAACTCCACCTGTCCTCCCCAAATTTTGTGTCTGGGCCTCGTTTATATCCTGCGGCCTGTGTGAATAAATGATGCTAATTAGTTCTACTGTTTCATCCCTGGGGCTTGATTGTTCTTCCCCTGGAATTTTAGAAACCTTGTCATTGAAATAAAAATTTCCATCTGTTGTGAGTGCAGCCTCAGACTATATGTAGTTTCCCTCCGAGTCATCAGAGGCTGAAATTCTTTCCATCTTTGCAGTGAGCTTACTCTAAATTTAGATTGTCCTGTTCCTCAAATCAACCAATGATATATTTCTTTTGTACGTTCAGGAGTTTTCATACTTCAAGTGCAAAAGGTGCAGAAGAACAGATTATTAGATCAGATGTTGGATGACAGTTCCCATTCCAGTGCAGTACTGAGGGGGTGCCGCACTGTCAGTGATGCCGTCTTTCAGATGAGGCATTAAGCTGAGGCCCTGTCTTTGCTCTCGGATGGACACAAAAGATCCCGGTGGGCTCTGTTTTGAAGAAGAGCAGGGTATTTCTACCCAGTGCCTTGGTCAATATTTATCCCTCACCCAACGTCATTAAAACAGATTATCTGGTCACTATCCCACTGCTGTTTGTGGGATCTTGCTGTGCAGTAATTGGCTGCCGCATTTCCTACATTCCAACTGTGACCACAATTCAAAAGTACGTCATTGGCTGTAAAGCACTTTGGAACGTCCTGAGGTCATGACCAGCGCTATATAAATGGAAGTTCCGTTTCTTTATTCACTGATCAATCAGGGATAATTGTTGAGGTTTGATAGAGGCCTCCGTGGCTCCACCGAATATGGTACTGGTACTAATTTAAACCACTGACAAAGTCTTGGCTTAAATCACCGGTGTGCTGATCTCAGCTAAGGTGCTTTGAAGGTCAAATACTGAGACATTGTGTTTTCCAGATACTAGGTGACACTAACCAGGCTCGACTAGCCAATCTGCATTGTTAATGAGCTTCAGGAAAGGGAAAGTTCTTCATCTTCATTGGGCTGGTTCAAGAGCCAAAGGGACCAGGTCTACTCTATTACTGGCCAGTATTTATGTACCTGGGCCAGTTAAGTTTCTAGTCATTGGTGACCCCCAGGATGTTGATGGTAGGGGATTCAGCAATGGTAATGCCATTAAATGTCAAAGGAAGATGGTTGGATTCTCTCTTGTTGAAGATGGCCATTGCCTGGCACTCATGTGGCGCAAATATTACTTGCACTTAATAGCCCAAGCCTAAATACTGTCCGGGTCTTGCTGCATGTGAGCACACACTGCTTCATGACCTGAGGACTTGCAAATGGAACTGAACAGTGTTTAGTAGCGTAGAAATGTAATGGCGCTGGGTGCGGAAAGCCTTGATCTGTGGGTAGAGTGCGTGTCTTAATACTTTTCAATAAGTGTGCTTTGTACCTCAAAATAAAACCTATTTGTTCAATGAATTTGACTCAATCTTTATACAGCGAGCAAGACCCTCCATTCTCATGCTATGTTTCCTTACAGTGACTGACCAGCAGTTGAAAATCAGTGTCCACTGCCCTTGTGAGACTTCCGGCTCGAAACAAAGCCTTCAAATGAAATTCTACGGTAATAAGACCACCCTGTCTGTTACGTGACTTTGCCACAGATAACCTGGATCGTTTTAGTTTACTAATAATCTTTGGCTGTGTCCCTCAAATGGTGGATATTGACCAGCTCTTTAACGTCATTCAATAAACAGGGGGTGAGGATGATTTCATTGGCTCAGGGTAGAGGGTTCCTATCGTTGTATGCATAAAATCCCATCCCCCCACTCCCAGATATCCATTATTCTATATGTGAACCACCCGAATCCCTCAATTAGATTCCAGCCTGTAACTCACTCCCAGATATCCATTATTCTATATATAAACCACCCGAATCCCTCAATTAGATTCCAGCCTGTAACTCACTCCCAAATATCCCTTATTCTATATATAAACCACCCAAACCCCTCAATTAGATTCCAGTCTGTAACTCACTCCCAGGTATCTGTTATTCTATATATAAACCACCCAAACCCCTCAATTAGATTCCAGTCTGTAACTCACTCCCAAATATCCCTTATTCTATATATAAACCACCCAAACCCCTCAATTAGATTCCAGTCTGTAACTCACTCCCAAATATCGATTATTTTATATATAAACCACCCGAATCCCTCAATTAGATTCCAGTCTGTAACTCACTCCCAGATATCCATTATTCTATATGTGAACCACCCGAATCCCTCAATTAGATTCCAGTCTGTAACTCACTCCCAGATATCCATTATTCTATATATAAACCACCCGAATCCCTCAATTAGATTCCAGCCTGTAACTCACTCCCAGATATCCATTATTCTATATATAAACCACCCGAATCCCTCAATTAGATTCCAGCCTGTAACTCACTCCCAGATATCCATTATTTTATATATAAACCACCCGAATCCCTCAATTAGATTCCAGCCTGTAACTCATTCCCAGATATCCATTATTCTATATGTAAACCACCCGAATCCCTCAATTAGATTCCAGCCTGTAACTCACTCCCAGATATCCATTCTTCTATACATAAACCACCCGAATCCCTCAATTAGATTCCAGCCTGTAACTCACTCCCAGATATCCATTATTCTATATATAAACCACCCGAATCCCTCAATTAGATTCCAGCCTGTAACTCACTCCCAGATATCCATTATTCTATATATAAACCACCCGAATCCCTCAATTAGATTCCAGCCTGTAACTCAGTCCCAGATGTCCATTATTCTATATGTAAACCACCCGAACCCCTCAATTAGATTCCAGTCTGTAACTCACTCCCAGATATCCATTATTCTATATGTAAACCACCCGAACCCCTCAATTAGATTCCAGTCTGTAACTCAGTCCCTGGGTATCTATTGTAGATAGGCCACCAGAATTTTTTTTGGAGTATTTAATTTTAATTTGGGACTTGATACAGTTGCAGCTTTTGGTCTGGCTCAACGTGTGCTTAAAGTAAACTGTTGGTTTGTTAATGGGGGAGGGGCAGGATGGAGGGAAACCCAGGAAGAGTAAGAGGAGTGGCTGAAGCACAGGGATGGGAATGGTGCAGGAAGGTGGGATCTCTTGGAGGGCTTCATCACCTCTTTTACTTTCTTCTGTTTGAAATGCAGAAATGCCTCGGGGGGACATGGCAAACCTGGCAAAGCGGAACCGGAAGATGCCCCACATTCTCATCATGTCAACCCCTTCGACCAGAGCTGAGACACACAGTCGAAGAAAACGGGACCTCAACACGGAGTACTGCTTCTCGTAGGTGTCCCTTTCACCCGCCCGCAATGGTGGCTCAGTGAGTTAATCCACCTCCGGATGTGATACTGCATTCAACCAGGCAGAAGGCCGCAGGTCTAGGCCCTGGCCTGTGCTGAATTAGAAACAGGAGGAGGCCATTTAGCCCCTCCAGCCTGTTCCGCCATTGAATTAAAAATAAAGTATCGATCGTACTTTAGTAATTTTCAATGGAACCCCTCCACTCCCACAGTCTCCACATTCTTTTAGGGGAAGAGAGTTCCAGATTCCAGAATTATACTCTGTGAGGGCCACACTCGGCATCTGCGCTGTCCACTGATGCCAGCTGGCAAGTACAACAACTTGCATTTGTACAGCGCCTTTGACGATGTGCGCTTCACAGGAGCGTTCTCGGACATTATTTGATACTGAGCTGCATAAGGAGATATTAGGACAGGTGACAGGTGGGTTTTAAGGAGCACCTGAAAAGGAGAGAGACGGGGGAGAGGCTTAGGGAGGGAATTCCAGAGTTTAAGGGCCAGGCAGCTGAATGCAATGGTGGAGCAATGGAAATTGGGGATGTGCCAGAATTGGAGGAGCGCAGAGACCGGAAGGGTTGTAGGGCTGGAGGAGGTTACAGAGATAGGGAGGAGTGAGGGCTTCGGGTGAGGACAAGATTGAATAGTCTGATTAACACTCTGTTGAGGCTCACAGGTGAACAGGGGTCATGTGGGTGAGGTACTCGGAGGTGCATTCACTAAAACCCTTTATTAAATCCAACCAATGTAGGTCCAAAGAGGAGAAAAACTGCTGTGTCCGCCCCATGTACATTGATTTCCGAAAGGATCTCAACTGGAAGTGGATCCATGAGCCCAAGGGATACTACGCAAACTTCTGCATGGGACCCTGTCCGTACATATGGAGCTCGGACACCCAGTACAGCACTGTAAGTAACAGGAGCATCACTAACAATCTCAGACCCTGCCAACAATTGCTCCTTCCACACAGCCTCCAGCAGCTCACTCCATTCCTTTTGTTGTGCCTCGAGGGTTGACTGGTAACTAATGGAAATTTCAGCTCAGGCACCCAGTGTCCCGTCAAATACTCCCAGGTCAGGCACCTCTACACTGTCCCATCAAACACTCCCAAGACAGATGTAGCACAGGGGTTAGATACAGAGTAAAGCTCCCTTTACACTGTCCTATCAAACACTCCCAGGACAGGTATAGCACGAGGGTTAGATACAGAGTAAAGCTCCCTCTACACTGTCCCATCAAACACTCCCAAGACAGGTATAGCACGGGGGTTAGATACTACAGAGTAAAGCTCCCTCTGCACTGTCCCATCAAACACTCCCAAGACAGGTATAGCACGGGGGTTAGATACAGAGTAAAGCTCCCTCTACACTGTCCCATCAAACACTCCCAAGACAGGTATAGCACGGGGTTAGATACAGAGTAAAGCTCCCTCTACACTGTCCCATCAAGCACTCCCAAGACAGGTATAGCACGGGGGTTAGGTACAGAGTAAAGCTCCCTCTACACTGTCCCATCAAACACTCCCAGGACAGGTACAACACAGGGGTTAGATACAGAGTAAAGCTCCCTCTACACTGTCCCATCAAACACTCCCAAGACAGGTATAGCACGGGGGTTAGGTACAGAGTAAAGCTCCCTCTACACTGTCCCATCAAACACTCCCAGGACAGGTACAGCACGGGGTTAGATACAGAGTAAAGCTCTAAATGGGTACAGGAGATCTTATTGACTCTGATTTATTTCCACCATTTTCCAGGAAATGAAGAAACATTTAACCTAATTCGCGCCCTTCCATAACTTAGAAAAGGGACCCTAATTTGTCCAGATGAATACAATCTAATCCCGTCATTATCTTACAAGCCTCAATCAAATCGCAGTAAACCTGTACTTTTCTCAAACATGCAGCTCACTCTTTGGGTTTATCTGACTAGCTAAGCTTAAATTTGGGAATTAATTTTGTGGCCCTCCTCTGCGTCTGTTCAAAAGCCTCAGTGAGGAAACTGAAACCGGATCCAATACTTCAACTGAGGCCCAACTTCGGTTTTTGGCAAGCAATGTGTGACCTCATCATCCTGCGCCAGGCAGCTGTGAATTGGCCACTGCAAACAGGCCCGTGCTGCCCTCAAGAAGGGTGAAGTACCCATCCTGAAACTGCTTTTAACGTGTAGATAAAACAACGGAGACGAGTTTGAGCTGGCTGGTGGATGCAGGGTATTGACGAGAAGTTGTGTAGAGAATGGAATTTCCCCTTTGATTAATCTGTGATTTATTGGTGCGCTCGCTATCTGAGATTAGGCAGCTCGGGGAGCTTGCATTGCTGAATTATTTGGTTCAAAAGATTTGGGTTGGAAAACCCTTTGGATCAGAACTCCCGCTCGGGGAGAGAACAGGGGTTAGGTTCAGTGTGGGCATGAGGGAACGCCAATGGGTGAGACCTCTTTTCAAGAATGAGAGAGGCATATTGTAGAGAAGTTGGAACTGAGAGCTAAATGTTAGCAGTAGTTCAGGTGATGTTTGAAAGAGACGATGGCACATAATTGGTTTCAATTCCTGAAGAGTCCCTGTTTGCTTTTGGCTGTGACATGTCTAAATTTAACAAGTGCCCTGACTCACTAATACAGATACACCAGGTGCTTTCCCCACACTGGAATCCAAGGGGATTTCCTCTGCCTTCACTATTGTGTTTGTCTTTCCCTCTTTGGTCCGAAGGGGCTTCTGTGCTGGTTATCTGGGGTTTTCCAGCTAACCAAGAATTCCAGCTTTTCCCAGTAGAAACAGAGGAGGCAACATGAGCCTCTTACTCTATTCAATTAAGTCCTGGGTGGTCTGCATCTTAACTCTATTTACCTAACTTTGCTGCATCTCCTGTGGTACCTTTACCTAACAAAAATCTATCTCATGAAAGGTCACAGATCTGAAACATTAACTCTGTTTCTCTCTACACGGATGCTGCCAGACCTGCTGAGCATTTCTGGCACTTTCTGTTCCCATTTCAAAAATCTATCAACCTCAGTCCTGAACATTTCACTCGTCCCCCAGCATCCACAGTCTTTTTTGGGGGTGACAGTTCCACATCTCTACTACCCTTTTTGCAAAGAAGTGCTTCCAGATTGTAAGTTGTTCCCACCTCCCAGGACAGGTACAGCACAGGGTTAGATACAGAGTAAAGCTCTCTACTTCGGGGTTAACAAACATACGGCCCGCAGGCCAGGGTCCGGTCTGACAAAGGTTTCCATCCGGCCCACGGATGTATTTCAGAGATGAGAAATTTTCCATTGTCGCTTTCATTCCGACCGGCTTTTTAAAAAAAGTCGCACTGTCCCTTTCACCACTGACAGTGCTGACATCAGGAACAGTGATTTTCAAACTTCGGACAGATTCGGAGTTTTCCGGCAGGTTCAAACTTTTTTTAAGAGCCCGCTGGAAAACTGCGAATCTGCCCGAAGTTGGGAAACCGCTGTTCCCGCTCCCAATACCTGTCAGCTGTGAAACTGACTTTGCAATTTTTTTGTAAACAAACTGATCAACCACAAACTGCTGTGCTGAGTGCTCCTGCTCCCTGCAACTCTCGGGGGGGGGGGGGGGGGGGGAGGGGGAGTAGGGGCAGAGATGAGAGAGAGGGAGGGAGGGGGGGGCAGCGAGAGAGAGCGAGGGGTAGGGGACAGAGAGAGAGAGGGTGGGGGACAGAGAGAGACAGGGCGGGGGACAGAGAGAGGGGGGACAGAGAGGGAGAACAGAGAGGGAGAGCGGAGATAGACAGAGAGAGGTGGTGAAGGTGATGAAATACACAGAGGAGGCTAAAAAGAGAGCTCCAATCCAGAATCAATTTTTTATTTATAAAATAAAGTGGATTTCAGTCCCGTTTTGGAGTGCTTTCATAAGGCAAGATATTGAAGGGCAGGATCCAGGATCACATATGAGTACAACTATGAGTCTTTGGAACTCTCTTCCCCAGTGAGCAGTAGAAGCAAGGTCATTGAATATTTTTAAGGCAAAGGTAGATAAATTCTTGACTAACAAGGGAGTCAAAGGGTATCGGGGGGAAAGTGGAGTCGAGGCCGCAATCAAATCAGCCATGATCTTATTAAATGGCAGAGCAGGCTTGAAGGGGCCGAATGGCCTACTCCTTATGCGCAAGCTAATCTTACTGTGTTGAACACCTATTTCCGACCTCAGCCTTCTTGCAAGTAAACAGTATTTTCCACAAATTTTACATTATTTGATGAATATTTTCATTCGTTGAAGAGGAAGAATTCTAGTTCTGGGGGAAAAAAATGCATTCCAACAGTGCGAAGGAGTTAAATTAACAAGTATTGATTTGGAAAGGGTCATCACTGGAGCAATGCTGAGTTAATGACTGTAATAATAATATATATTTATCTGAGTTATTGACTGTTCTGCTTCATGTCACCATAGAGCTTCGTAAATTCTCCTCCCAATGAAGGGAATGTGGTGGATGTTGTTTATATGGATTTTAAGAAAGCGTTTGATAAGGTACCGCATAAAAGACTGGTTAACAAAACTGAGGCTCATGGAATAGGAGAGTCGGTGACCAATTGGGTAAAAATTGGCTTAAGGACAGAAAACAGCGCGTTGTAGTAAATAGGTGTTTTTCAGACTGGAGGATGGTGGACAGTGGTGTTTCCAAGGGTCAGTGCTAGGACCACTGTTTTTTTTGCTACATATAAATGACTTGGATCTTGGAATCTTAAAATTTGCTGATGGCAACAAACTTGGGGGTATGGCAAACAGTGAGGATGATATGAACCAACTGCAACAGGACATAGGTAGGCTAGCAGAATAGGAAGACAGGTGACAGATAGAATTTAATACTGACAAGTGTAAGGTGATGCACTTTCGCAGAAGGATTAGGAAGAGGCACTATATACTTCCCTATACTTAATGGCACATTTGTAAAGAGTGTACTGTGACAGAGGAACCTGGGGGTTCATGTGCATAGATCTTTAAAGGTGGCAGGACATATTGAGAGAGTGGTTAGTAAAGCATATGAGATCTCGAGCTTCATACATAGAGGCATTGAGTACAAAAGCAGGCAGGTTATGTTGGACCTTTATAAAGCTCTGGTTAGGCCCCAACTGCAGTATTGTGTCCAGTTCTGGTCACCACACTTTAGCAAGGATGTGAAGAGTCCTTGAGAGGGTGCTGAGGAGATTTCCCAGAATGGTTCCAGGGATGGGGGGGTTTTAGTTACAAGATTAGGTTGGAGAAGCTGGGCTTGCGCTTCTTAGAACAAAGGAGATTGAGGGGAGATTTGTTAGAGGTGTACAAGATTATGACAGTCGTAGATAAGTTAGAAAAGGAAAAACTGTTCCCATTAACTAATGGTACAAGGATTAGGGGACACAGGTTGAAGGTTTTGGGCAAGAGATGCAGGGGGGAATATGAGGAAGAACTTTTTTTTACCGAGCGGATGGTAATGAACTGGAATTGGCTGCCCACAAGGGTGGTGGAAGCGGAGACAATCAATGACTTCAGGAGGACGTTGGATGGCCACTTGAAGGAGATAAATTTGCAGGTTTAAGGGGATCGAGCGGGCAGGGGAGTGGGATTGACTGGATAGCTCCATGGAGAGCCGGCACGGACTGGATAGGCCGAATGGCCTCCTTCTGTGATGTATTAGATAGAGTTCACAGAAATAGGCCATTTGGCTCAGCTTATCTATGCTAATGTTCATACTCCACATGAGTCTCCTCAACCTACTTAATGTAACTTTATCAGCATATCCTTCTAATCGTTTCTCCTGATTATCTAGTTTCCCCTTGAAGGCATCTATGCTATTTTCCACAACTAGTCCATGTGTTAGTATGTTCCACATTCTAGCCATGCTCTGGGTAAAGAGGTTTTTTCACCTGAATTCCTTATTGGATGTATTAGTGACTATGTTCTATTCAAGATCTCTAGTTTTGGTCTGCCCCACAAGTGGAAACATCTTCTGTCCGTCTGCCCTAACAAACCTGTCATAATTTTAAAGACCTCTATCAGGTCACCCCTGAACCTCCTCTAGTGCAAAGAGCCCCAGCCTGTTCAGTCTTTCCTGATCGGCATAACCTCTGAGTACTACTGTTATCCTTGTAAGTCTTTTACTCGTTCTCCAGTGCCTCTATATCCATTTTGTAATATGGAAACCAGAACTGTGCACAGTTAGTGATCTAACCAAGGTTCTGTACAAGTTTAAGGTAACATAAGTATTTAAATCTTGAAGTAGTGGCACATTCGAGCCCACTCGGCCTCGCCAAATGTCTTGCCAATGTTTGCCCGCATGCATGCGCGTACAAAACTAACCAGGTTGCCACTTCTCTCTCCTTCGCTTACAGGTCTTGGCTTTGTACAACTTGCACAACCCTGGCGGGTCTGCGTCCCCTTGCTGTGTCCCCCAGGTCCTGGAACCCCTTCCTATCCTCTACTATGTGGGCCGGCAACCCAAAGTGGAGCAACTCTCCAACATGATTGTGAAATCGTGCAAGTGCAGTTGAAGATGCAGCTGAAGAAGAGGGCCCAGTGCTGCAATCCAGAGCCAAAGTCGAACCAACTCATAAACCTCCCGGTGGATTATATCTGCACGGACAAGTTCAGCACACGACTGATGTGCGAAAATAGAGGTTCTCTGTTTTTTATTTCTGTTCAGTGACTGAGAATGTCGCCCACTAGTTCCTGCCGGAACCTCCGGACAGTCTGACTGATGTCTATATAGTTTTAGGCTTTCCGAATTCCAGCTCAGGACCAATCCTAAGTTGGAGACTGATTTTAGTGTTTTTATATTTTTAAATGACAGATGTTCCTATAATTTATAAATCCTGGGCTCTATTCGAACTGGTTTGTTCTAGAGCCAGCCTAACATGGTCCCATTACTTTGTCGCAATCTACACTATAGTGCTGAAGGCCCAGTTCGCTAGGCTTCGAAAGCATCATTGAATCGTGGAACAATATTCTGTCAGAAGTCTGCAACACTTTTAACAACAGGCGTGTCCTATTGAGTTACTGTAATGCTACATATAAAAAAAATCATTATTCTTCCTAAACCAATTTGAAAACTATGACGAGCTGGTTCAGGGGCAGAAAGTCATTGAGATAGATGAACTTCCTGATGCTCAACTTAGCAGGACCAGGCCTTAGACCTGCGGCCTCCTTGAAGCCTGGCAGGAGAACAGACTTAAAAGCAAAACTAACGAGCAAAAAACAATGGTTACACAACAATGGACTAAGTACACCAAAAATCAGCTCGAATAGGATAATGAAGCCATTTCGATACGAGCCAAAGGTGAAATGATATCAAGAAAACAAGTCTTTGAGAGCGAGGGTCTAAAAAAACAGGGATGGGTTTTGGAATGGTAGCTGACTTTTAGAATTGGAAGTCAAACTCCTTGTTAACATTGCCCAGTCCGTTCTGATTTATTTCATTGAGTTTCTCAATCTTGGGCTACAAACAGGATAAAGGCTTCAATCTGGGGCATTGACTTGGGAAATGTACCACCAACATGTTCCATCAAACTAGAATACGTCTTTCTAAAAATAATGGATTTTCAATGTTTTGCATCTGTTGTCCTTTTTGTATTTCGGGGGGAGGAGGTTGGGGAGAGATTGCTTAGAGTCATAGAGAGATACAGCACTGAAACAGGCCCTTCGGCCCACCGAGTCTGTATCGACCAACAACCATCCATTTATACTAATCCTACATTAATCCCATATTCCCTACCACATCCCCACCATTCTCCTACCACCTACCTACACCTGACCATTGACCTGGGGGACACAGCAATTTACAATGGCCAATTTACCTATCAACCTGCAAGTCTTTGGCTGTGGGAGGAAACCCACGCGGTCACAGGGAGAACTTGCAAACTCCGCACAGGCAGTACCCAGAACTGAACCCGGGTTGCTGGAGCTGTGAGGCTGCGGGAGTATGAACTTTCCCACATTACTCTGTTCCTGGATGTTCCATTACTACTGAACACCGAGAAGGTTAAACTGGCATGTGGATAGCTATCACAACAGGTAGTCTTCCGTCTGCGCACTGTCCTGTGCAGCTTCACGTCCTTGTAGTGAGACAATGTGTAGGAGCATCTTAACAGGACTTAACAAGAACCATTGGCTTGACTGCCCCCATGGAGGTACACTGCATGGTGATTAATCTCCCGCTCGATGAAGGCTATAGGCCTGATGGGGGTGGGAGGTGGGGAGAGGAGTGAGCAATCATCAGCTGAAGGCCTCCATCTGCCTCACATTGTACTTGGAATATCTGTGAATCTGGAATGTTCCAAACTCAACATTTAACCTCATCTCGCAAGAGTGCAAAGGGAGTGTTGAACCACTGAATTCACAGCTCATTTTTGGGAGCACGTTCCATTCACCACTCCTACCTTTTGTCCCACAAATTTCTGACTCAACCAGAAGCACCTGCAAATGCAAAGTTACTTTGCCAGCCACCATCCTGCAGGAACACTAGGAAGGAACGTGTAACCTCATACACTGTTGTGTTACTGGGGAAGAGACTCTATGCCTCCAAGGCCTCTCCCTTCCCTTTCTCTGCAATCTCCTCCAGGCCTTTGAACCCTCTGAGATCTCTGTGCTGCTCCAATTGTGACCATTTGAGCATCCTGGATTTCTTTTTCTCCTCCATAGTTGGCCACGCCTTCACCTCCCTACATCCTAAGCTTTGGAATTCCCTCTCTACGCCTCTCTGCCTCCCTCTTGTCCTTTCAAGATACTCCTTAAAACCTACCCCCTTGGCCAAGCTTTCGGTCAGCTGGCCTAGTAAGTCCCCATATTGCTCAGTCAAATTTTGTCTGATAACGCTCTTGTGAAGTGCCTTGGGATCTTTTACTAACTTCGAAGTGCGATATAAATGCAAGTGATTGTTGAGCGATGACAGTGACACTAAAGAATAGTAGCAACAGATGAGGGCCCACAGGTGTGAGAATGCGGCATTATGTTGATAGTGTTCTGTGTCGGATGGTTTTCACAGACCATGCAACACTTTGGATGTCCAGATCCCAGTGACCCTTCCAATAGTTGGAGGAAATTGCTCCGAAGTGACACCTTAAGGCAAAATGTCAAATATCCAATGGCAGTCAAATAATCTGAACTCCCGATATTACGAAATATCAAGGCAAAGATTCAAAACTGGGTTCAAACCTGTGGGGGCCGATGCCTTTGGCGAGGTACAGTCTCAGGCCACCTCGCTAATGAAACACTACTCCTTGTGAGGTAACTGCACGAATTTCGATGACGTTCTCTAGTTACTGAAACGGTCTCTGTTACTAGCACTTGAATAAAGTGTCAAATGCAAGTAGTGGTTCCTTATTGTCACAGGGATGGACTGAAGAGGGAGAAACTACTTTGTCCTGCTAATTTCTAAGACTATTTACAGTCAGCAACTCTGACCAGCTGCTAAACTGTGAGCAGTCAACAATTCACCTAGCAGGGCTGGAAAATGGTTGGCCCAGGACTGGGACTGAACTGGACTATTAATGGCCCAGGGCTAGGACTGGACTGGACTGAACTTTGACTGGCCCATGGGTTAGAACTGAACTGGACTGGACTGGACTGAACTTTGACTGGCCCGTTGACTGGGACTGTACTGTGTAATGGGACGTGGCTCGGTCTAGAAACTGGGACTTTGAATGGCTCGGGACTATGATTGATACATGCTAAAGTTGACCAGTTACCTGCACTAGTGCTGGGCTGTCCCTAGCACAAAACCGCCACCGACACAGAGCAGGAGCTGGTGTGTATTGCAAGGGGGCAGGGTGTTTCACTTCAAGGGAATAGCAGAGTTGGTGCTGTTTATCTTACCCGCTGCCTGCTCTGTCGGAGAGGTGTGTGGGTCGTGCTTGTGTTGACAGATCATTTTAGGAATGTGATAATCCCACTCAGATACCTGGATAAGGGGCAGAGGTCCCATTCTGGTTGCCTGATTATAATAGTCATCAAAGACAGCTCAATCTGAACCTTTGTGTTTTAAATACGATTCTTATTAAAAATAGCCTGCGACACGTTGGTAAATATCCTGGACAACTTCGAATTGAATGGGAAGTGGAGGGCGGGTGGTATACAGGCAGGAACTGTTCACACCACCATCCAAACACCATGGGAAACACGATATCGTGCTGCTATCACTGAAACTTAACAGTTGTTGAAACTAATTGTGTCGATATAGAAAGTTGAGCTGGGAGCATGAAGAAAGGAATGGCTCCATCATTGGTCATAATGAAAATTCTAAACCACTTTGACTTGTGCTGCTGTTGTACCGCCTCATTAATGTTCCAAGGTAGGATTAGAGACTTCTATATCTCCAATATAACCATCCACAACAAGAACACTCAGTAGACCACAAACTAGACAATCAATGGATACAGCATGTCAGAGGGTTAGACTTCATCCTGTGTGGTGTTCTTTATCATCTTGAAGGCGGATGTTTGGATTCCATGTTTAGCATGCTCTGTTTAACATGTGACTGCTTAGAGAGGAACTCAATGGAAAAGAAGTGCTTTACTACGGCCAAGCTGTAGACCAATCAAAGCGTTACCTAAGAGCAACCCGTGGGAAGGAAGCCCCAAGAGATGTTTTCTGATGTGGTCTCTCACTAGAATGTGAGTGGGACGGCAGTATTGTAATTGGTGCGCACCCTCGACATCAGAGCCATTGCTCGTCCTAGGATTCTGGAACCAAAGGAATCGTTTCATGAGGTTTGAATCCCAACATAGAAGCTTGGGTTGAGCACAGGGCTATAATCAATAGGGTGAACGTTGCTGTCTAGAGAGGCTCTGTGTTGGGTCTAATAAAATGACCTCTGTGTCCTATTTTCAGAAGTACAATCTTTGGCCCTGGGATTGACCGTTGTGAAAATTTGGTGCAATAATGGGGCATTGTGCTAATTCTTGACATTGTAAATGCGGTATACGATGAGGACCAACTTTCCAAATGTCTGGTAGGAGTGCTTTCTTCAGAAGATCAGCCCCTTCGAGTTTCCAAAAGGTGCTAGTGGTAGTGCGGCAATTTGTTTCTTTCCTTCACCTTGATAGGCTCTCCAATATAGACATCTAGGACTCTTCCGGCAGAGTTGGGTGGCCAACACGCCATTGGAGACTTGGGACACATAGCCAGGCTCGATGTACGCATCAGAAGGAGAGAGAGAGAGCCAGCAACAGCACAAGAGTAGACCTCCTTGTCCTGCATCACTGCGCTGGGCGCAGTCAGGGGCGTGTTCTTTGTTAGGTATCTTGCACTTCACCAGAGTGAAGTTTTAGTTATTTTAGAATTGCACTTTCATATTTTGGACATGTTTTAATATTTTTGAAATGAGGAAAATCTAAAACTCTTTGTGACGCTGTAAATGTTTCCTCGGCGGGGGGGGGGGGGGGGGGTGTGTCTTTCTCACCGAGTCCTTAGAGCCAATGATTGCACAGAAAGAGGTTGACCTACTGTATTTACTCACCTATAGACCGCACCCTAAATATTAAATTATTATTAATATCTTGTTCATAGGCTGCATCCCCAACTTAAAATGATTTTTGTGTGTGTTTGAAAAGCATAGGTAACACTGAAGATTTACAGACTTTGCAAATTGTTGTACCCGCACCCCTTTTCCAAGTTGATTTAAAATCCCGGGACTCCATGGGAAAAACATACACCCTGACTTTTGAATTTTCTTGTTTTAATGGTGTTTCACAATTAGATAAACACACTGTCTCTGGGTTTCTTTGAAACTCAGTGTAACTGACATTTGACCTATTGAGTTGTGCATTGGTTTCAGTATTATCAAAGTTCATGTTGTCTTATATAAATGGAATTCCCCCCCTCGTGTTTTAAATGCTTTTAATGTATAGAACCACAATTGTAAATAGTTAATAAAGAATTTTACAAACCCCTCCAAATACCTACGTCATTTTATTCTCCAAGCGTCATGTGTCGTCTTCTATACTCAGCGTAACGGCTGCTGTGTCTAAAATCTCTCTCTAAAATATCAAAAATCTTAATCTGCATGTACTCCCTGTCAATGTTTTTCCATTATGAATTCTTATATGCACATTTATAATGGCAACTGCATATGTAAACTTGTCACGCTGTAATTACACCCCCCTACCAATTTGGGGCACTGCAGTGGTGGGAGAGCGTAATTACAGCCTGATGAGCGTACATGGGATGCGTCCATTATGTATGTGGAAATAGAATTTATAATGCACGTATATCAAAATTAGGACAAAATATATGACCTTAAAATGGGGATTGAGTTACAGAGAGAATAGGCCATACTGTCCCCCAAGCTAGTTCTAACATTCTATTAGATTATGCCTCACATGTAGTTTTACTTCATTTAACTGCCTCGGTTAGATTAGATTAGAGATACAGCACTGAAACAGGCCCTTCGGCCCACCGAGTCTGTGCCGAACATCAACCACCCATTTATACTAATCCTACACTAATCCCATATCCCTACCACATCCCCACCTGTCCCTATATTTCCCTACCACCTACCTATACTAGTGACAATTTATAATGGCCAATTTACCTATCAACCTGCAAGTCTTTTGGCTTGTGGGAGGAAACCGGAGCACCCGGAGAAAACCCACGCAGACACAGGGAGAACTTGCAAACTCCACACAGGCAGTACCCGGAATCGAACCCGGGTCGCTGGAGCTGTGAGGCTGCGGTGCTAACCACTGCGCCACTGTGCCGCCCTAACCTGAGGTTCTGTAAACCTCAATGTCCTTGCCTGATAAAAATCTATCAATCTCAGTTTTGAAAGTGTCAATTGACCCCCAGTCTCAACGGCTTTTTGGGGCGAGAGTTCCAGATTTCCATTATCCCTTGTGTGAAGACATGCTTCCTGACATCACCCCTGAATGACCTAGCTCTAATTTTAAGGTTCTGCCCCCTTGCTCTGGACTGACCCACCAGAGAAAATAGTTTTTTTCAGCTAACCTATCAAATTCTTGAACGCACCTCGATTAGATCACCCTTTAATCTTCTATTGTCAAGGGAATAGAAACCTAGTCCATGCAACCTAGCTTCATGGTTGAACCCTTTAGCCCATTATTACTCTAGTGAGTGCACTGCACCCCTTCCTGTGTCACAGTACCCAGAACTGAACACAGTTACTCCAGTTGTGATCTAACCAGAGCTTTATGTAACTGCAACATAACTTCCATCTCTTTGTGTTCCGACTCTCTTGAGATAAAGGCCAACATTCCATTAGCGTTTTGTAATTATATTTTTGTACATGCCCACTAACTCTTTTTTAGTGATTTCTATACTTGGACCCCGAAATCTCTCTGCTTCTCTGCGGTTCCTAACTTGTCAGCATTTTGGAAATGCTCTGATCTATCTTGTCTCCAAAATGGATGACCTCACACTGCCCCACACTGAATGCCATCTGCAGTTTTCCCAATATATGAATGCCTATTTGCAACTTTCTACGCCCAGTATACTACTCACTGTGCCACCTAACTTGGTGTCTTCAGCAAAATTAGCTATATGGCTCCCTATTCCGCCATCTAAGTCACTGATAAATCGAGTGAAAAGCTGAGGCCCCGGTACTTATCCCTGGTTAACGCCACGTGTCAAATTCTGTCAATTGGCATACACACCCTTTATCCCTACTCTCTGTCACCTTCCTCCTAACCAATCAATTAATTCAATTGTCACATCATCTCAGGTTAGTATTCTGGAGGGAGGTGCCCCCTCCCTCCAACATAAGGGGAGGCGGGGATCTTCAGCTTTGTTTGCAACTCACCTCGGAGATGCTACTCGGAAGATCAAAACCTCAAGGAAGGCAACTGGGAAACTACTTCAGCTACTGTTACCTAGTAAGTGGCTCACGTGTTTGGGGTGTGTGAGATTGGAGTCAGGATCTAATCGAGGGAGCAGAACATTACGGCTGGATGCATATGACATTCTGAGTTCCATAAATTCCCAAGATTTGCCCTGGGCTAATTAAAGAATGAAAGATGTGCGTTTATATACCGTCTTTCATGACCTCAGGACACCCCCCAAAGTGCTTTACAGCTAATTAAGTACTTGTGAAGTGTAGTCAGTGTTGTAATATAGGAAGCGCAGCAGCCAATTTGCACACAGCAAGCTCCCCCCCAAACAGCAGTGCGACAAATGGAACCTCGGTTTAACGTCCTCCTCCGAAATATGGCACCTCAGACAGAGCAGCCACTCCCTCGGTACCGCATGGGAGTAATGCAACCAATGCTCCCACTGAGAGAGACTGTTGTTTTGCTAATCTCTGAGGGTAGGAAGAGAGTCAGTAGCTTCCCACAGTGTCCCCTTGCTTTGGAAAATCAATCTCTGTGAGTACTTTCCCGTGAAGAATTGACTAATTTTGGGATAAGCAGCAGGTGGAGAATCTGCTGCCTAATTAGCATCTCCGGAGAAGCCAAGACAAATATATAGAGGATTTCCTGCAGGAAGCCATCGATTGGGCCAAGGCGAATGAGCCATGGCTGAGCTCCACTCCACGCACAGAGGATATTCTCTTTGACAAGGCGGTGTTGGACACAGTCCAACCAGGATCGCTTGAGGTTTTGTCTATTCCTGATGCAGAAGGCCCGACCTTAACACTGCCCATCCAATGGGAATGGGGAAGGCATGTGGTCGAAATGGCAGTGAGCTGCAGTGTTCCGGACTCATTTTCGCCCACTGCCAGTTGAACTATTTCTGGTCAGGTGGGGGCATAATTAGAATTTAAACGTTGGGGATCTAATTAATGTTTAAATGTCGAGGGCCAATGATATGTTTCACCTCAGATCATGGCAGAGAGCCCCAGTGTAAGAAAGTGGTGGTGGGTGGCAGGTGTCAGACGAGGCCTACAAAAGTAGGCTGCACAAGCATACCTTGAGCCTCCCCTGCCCCCGTGTCCCCCGCCACCACCCCCGCTCTCATAATTGCCTCCAGCCCCTCCCTCAGACCTTTGCGGGGGTCTCTCCCCTGCACACCTGCCAGCTCGTCATTTGGAAGGCTGGGAAAATCCAGTAGCCCTTAAAGGGGAGGCGCCTGTTTTCAAAGGCGGCCACTAGGCTTCCCGTCAGCAAGGTGTAATGTTGAAGTCCTCTCGGAGGAAGCAAGGAATAGCAAGGAGGTTCCCTGTCATTTCAGATAGGCTCCAGGAGGTGAGCCAGCAGCCGTAGAGAGAGAGTGAGAGAGGAGGCTGGGCAAGTCAATACCAGGAGCATCATTCCTAGGCCCTAACATGGCTACAGTGCAGGAAGAAATGTAATAACCTCACCAGAACATAATGGCAGTTGCCAAGTGAGCATATTACCCGAGCAGATACCGTGCTTGGGTTGCAGTACTGCATTGTACTCATGGTACTGTACAACTAAAGTTATACTATTGGTTTAAGTACAGATACTGTGTATATATTAGCTGTGTAGACATACAATCCTGAGCAAATAAATATGGATGCACATTTCTATTTATGTAAGTACAAGGAAAGAAAAAAGACTTGCATTTATATAGCGCCTTTCATGACCACTGGACGTCTCAGAGCCGTCTACAGCCAATAAAGTACTTTTTGAAATGTGGCCACTAGGAAACGTGGCAGCCAATTTGCACACAGCAAGATCCCACAAACGGCAATGTGATAATGACCCGATAATCTTTTTTGGTGATGTTAGTTGAGAGATAAATATTGGCCGGGATTGTGGGGAGAACCCCCCCGCACTTCTTTGAAATAGTGCCATGGGGATCTTTTACATCCACCGGAGCACGCAGGTGGGGCCTCGATTTAACATCTCATCCGAAAGACAGCACCTCTGGCAGTGCAGCACTCCCTCAATACTGCACTGGAGTATAGATGTACAGTGTTCTGCTTAGAAGTACAGTGGTGTATATTGTATGGAGAGAAATTAAAATCCTCATCCTTCTTTTCAAAAGCCTGCATGCTTGCCTTCATCGGTCGGGGCATAGAGTATAATAATTGGCAAGTCATGCTGCAGCTGTACAGAACTTTAGTTAGGCCACACTTAGAAAATTGCATGCAATTCTGGTCGCCACACTACCAGAAGGACGTGGAGGCTTTGGAGAGGGTACAGAGGAGGTTTACCAGGATGTTGCCTGGTCTGGAGGGCATTAGCTATGATGAGAGGTTGGATAAACTCGGATTGTTTTCACTGGAACGACGGAGGTGGAGGGGCGACATGATAGAGGTTTACAAAGTTATGAGCGGCATGGACAGAGTGGATAGTCAGAAGATTTTTCCCAGGGTGGAAGAGTCAGTTACTAGGGGACATAGGTTTAAGGTGAGAGGGGCAAAGTTTAGAGTGGATGTGTGAGGCAAGTTCTTTACACAGAGGGTGGTGACTGCCTGGAACTTGCTGCCGGGGGAGGTGGTGGAAGCAGGTACGATAGCGACGTTTAAGAGGCATCTTGACAAATGCATGAATAGGATGAGAATAGAGGGATACGGTCCCCGGAAGTGCAGAAGGTTTTAGTTTAGACAGGCATCAAGATTGGCGCAGGCTTGGAGGGCCGAATGGCCTGTTCCTGTGCTGTCCTGTTCTTTGTTCTCACTCCTCTCAAATTCTGTAATCTCCTCCAGCCCTACAACCCTCTGAGATCTCTTCATTCCTCCAACTCTGGTATCCTGTACATCCTCGATTTCCTTCACCTCACCATTGGCGGCTGTGCCTTCTGCCGAGGCCCTAAACTCTGGAATTCCCTCCCTAAATCTCTCCGCTGCACTGTCCTCCTTTAAGACACTCCTTCAAACCTATCTCTCTGACCAAGCTTTTGGTCACCTGTCCTAATGCTTTTTTGTGCCAATATTTTTGTCTTGATCACGCTTCTGCGGTTTAGGGTGGCTTACTGTGTTAAAAGTGCTTTGTAAACGCACGCTATTGTTGCTGTTGTGGAGATGTGTCATCTGTTGCTCAGAAGATTGTGGGTTCAAGTCCCACATCTAGGCTCACCCTCCAGTGCAGTACCGAGGGAGTGCTGCACTGTTGGAGGTACTGACTTTTGGATGAGATGTTTAAACTGAGGTTCCGTCTGCTCTCTTAGGTGTTTGTGATAGATTGCACGGCACTACTGGAAGAACAGCATAGGAACATAGGAGCAGGAGTAGGCCATTCAGCCCATCACGCCTGACCCACCAGTCAATACGATCATGGCTGATCATCCACTTCAATGCCTTTTTCCCACACTATCCTCATATCCCCTTCTAGGAACATAGGAGGGGAGTCATCCCTGGTGTCCTGGCCATATTTATCCCTCGACTAACATCATAAAGGGAAAGTATCTGGTTGTTGCCACAGTGCTGTTTGTGGGAGCTTGCTGTGCACAAGTTGGCTGCCATGTTTTCTACATTACAAAAATTGGCTATAAGGTGCTTTGGGACGTCATGAAAGGCTCTCTATAAATGCAAATCTTTCTTTCTGCAGCACCACGTGTTAAAGTACTTTGTCTATATTAACAATAACTTGCATTTATAGAGAGCCATTAATGGAATAAAACATCCCAAGGCACTTCACAGGAGCATTATCAGATGATACTTGAGACCAAACCACATGAGGAGATATTAGGGCAAGTGACCAAAATTCTTAGTCAAAGAAGAAGGTTTTAAGGAGTATTTTAAGGGAGGAAAGCGAGGTGAAGAGGCGGAGAGGTTTAGGGAGGGAATCCCAGAGCTTAGGGCCCAGGCAACTGAAGGCACGGCCGCCAATGGTGGAATGACTAAATCGGGGATGCGCAAAAGGCCAAAATTAGAGGAGTGCAGATATCTCAAGGGTTGTGGGACTGGAGGAGATTCCAGAGAGAGGGAGGGAGCAAGGCCGTGGAAAAGAAGGATGAAAATTTTAAAATCGAGGGGTTGCCAGACTGGGAGCCAATGTAGTTCAGCGAGCACAGGGGTGATGGTTGAATGGGACTTGGTGTGAGTTCGGACGTGGTCAGGAGAGCTTTGGCTGGGTTCAAGTTTACGGAGAGTAGAACATGGTAGGCCGGCCAGGACTGTGTTAGAATAGTCAAGTCGGTGACAAAGGCATGAATGAGCTGAGGCGGACGGAGACGGGCAATGTTACGGAGGTTGAAACGGTCCTGGTGATGGTGCGGATATGCGATCAGACGTTCATCTCGGGGTAAAATACGACTCCGGTGTTGCGAACAGTGTGGTTCCGCCTCAGACAGTTGCCAGGGAGAGAGATGGAGTCAGTGGCTAGGGAGTGGAGTTTGTGGTGAGGACCAAAAACAATGGCTTTGGTCTTCCCAACATTTAATTGGCGGAAATTTCTGCTCATCCAGGACTGGATGTCAGAATGCCTATATAAATGTGCGGTACCATTTGCATTATGTGTACATAGAGGCACAGAGCTTTGTGTGTATGTATTTATAGCTATATATAATTATAATTGTTGTTGCTCTTTCTCAACTTGCTTGTTATCTGTCTGTTCTCTCAGTGCATTCCAGGGCTCTGCTAACAAGTTACATTCTGGTCTCCTTGTTCCCAGAACAAGCTGCTTCATGTCTGAGCTCAGTCACCGAGGTGAAGTATCATCGCAGGAATTGCTTAAGTCTCTCACACCATCTCTGTGCAATCTGGTGCTCTCAAATATCCACTCCGCGTTTCAAATTTCTGCGTTTTCTGCGGGTTTTAACCCTTCGAATTGCTTCACAGTCAACATCCTGTCAAGACAGAGGTGTCGAATTCTTTTCCGAGATTGCCAATGGAAATTTAATCCGCAGACTCAGGAAATGTGATTCTTTTTTTCGAAGGAGTCACGTTGAGTTTTGCAGCACATAAGCAGACTTTTCAGCCCGTCTGGTCCATGCTGTTGTTTATGCTCCACATGAGTTGATTTTCAAACGATGGCCTGCTATTACCTGTGCTCGCTGACCTTTTATTGGCACCCTGTCCAGCTACATCTTCATTTTCAAATTCTCATCCTTGCTTTCAAATCCCTTCATGACTTCGCCCACTCCCTGCCTCTGTAACCTTTTGTGTGACTGCCTTTAAGAGTAATGTACCTTTAAGATCTTAATAAGATAATGAGCCTAGTATCAGGACATAGTCATGTGACTACAAGCCGGATTCACTCTGTAACTGTAACACCAAGAGGCAAGTCCTGTAAATAGTTAGCTCTGCACTGTATATACTTGTTAGCTGTTTAATAAACCTGTTTGAGATCTTCAATCAACTGAACTCCATGCATCTCATTTCTGTTGCATCAGACAATATAAAAAGCTTCTAATTACATGGTGGCAGCTGTGATGAGAAGACAAAATCCACGATTGAAGACCAGAGGAAAACAGCTTTAAAAACTACCTACAGCTAAAAGAGAGAAGGTTAAAAAGAAATACTGGCCCAGACAGGGAAAGAAGAAAACACTTACCTCAGCTGAACGAAAGGCTGCAAATCAATCACTGCGATTGGGTGAGTTAGTCTGCCATCGGTACAGAAATCCCCGTTGAAAACAAACTTTGAGGTGTTTGCAAAGTTTCATTACATAACCTGCTTCAGTTCGAGAATTCTCCAAGGTACCTGCCTTCCTTCAATTCTGGTCATTTGCACATCTCTGATTTTAATCATGATACAATTGGCGGCCGTGCCTTCAGCTGCCTGGGCCTCAAAGCTCTGGAATTCCCTCCTTAAACATCTCCACCTCTCTCTCCTCCTCTGCGACGCTCCTTAAAATCTACCTCTTTGACCAATATTTTGATCACCTGCTCTATTATCTCTTTACGTGGCTCAATTTTTCACTGATTCTGCTCCCGTGAAGTGTCTTGGGATGTCTTATTATGCTAAAGCCGCTGTATAAATGCAAGTTGTTATACTCCACCTGAGCTGAATTGCGACAATCTATTGCGAAATGTGCCTCACATCACGGTGTATGAGGTGTTCTTCGTTCTCTGATGGCTATTGGATGTGGTCACATCTCCTGGGAGTGTCAGCCCATGGTGGGATAAAGATCCCTCGAGCCTATCTGACCATTCAATTAGATCCTGTCCGATCTGCATCTGACCTCCATGACCTTTAATACTCTTCCCTGACAAAAAAAAAATTACATATGGCACATCCCAGGGGAGGAGCTTCTGAAATAAAAGCAGAAAGTGCTGGAGATACTCAGCAGGTCTGGCAGCATCTGTGGAGAGAGAAGCAGAGTTAACGTTTCAGGTCAGTGACCTTTCGTCAGAACTGGCAACGGTTAAAAAAGAATTAGGTTTTACGCAAGTCTAGGTGGGTGAGGGGGTGGTGGTGAAGAGAACAAAAGGGAAGGGCTGTGATCGGGCAGGAAAGATTAAAGAACAGAGATGTCATGGGACAAAAGACCCTGAGCTTGCGTTGATGTTCACTGGAACATTGCAGCAGGCCAAGGACAGAAATGTGGGCATGAGAATGGGGGGTAGGGGATGGGGGGGGGTAGGGGTAGGGGATGGGGGTTGCAGGGGGGGAGGGGGTGGGGTGCAGTTCCTGATCTTTCGATTAGGCACTCTACAGTCTCGCCAACTCAACCTTCAGTTCAACAATTTCAGAGCATGACGGCCCTTTTTTTTCTATTTTTCCATTATTTTGTTTGATTTTATTTTTTATCCATGCGCTTGTTTTTTCATGTGGACAGAGCTGCTCATTACTCTGCCATTAACACTCTCTCTGGACCAATGCTTTGTCTTTCAGCACAAGCATTAACATGCCCTTTGCCTTTGTCCCAGAACAGTTTTGTTATTTAATCTCTCCTGCCCTCTGCCCTATCACCCACCTTCCCTTTTGTTCTCTTCCCCATCAACACTCGTCTCCCCTTCACTTGCTTAAAACCTAATTCTTTTCGAACCGTTGCCAGTTCTGATGAAAGGTCACAGACCTGAAACATTAACTCTGCTCCTCTCTCCACAGATGCTGCCTGACCTGCTGAGTACAAAGAACAACAAAGAACAAAGAGCAGTACAGCACAAGAACTGGCCATTTGGCCCTCCAAGCCTGCGCCGATCTTGATGCCTGTCTAAACTAAAACCTTCTGCACTTCCGGGGACCGTATCCCTCCATTCCCATCCTATTCATGTATTTGTCAAGATGCCTCTTAAACGTCGCTATCGTACCTACTTCCACCACCTCCCGCGGCAGCAAGTTCCAAGCACTCACCACCCTCTGTGTAAAGAACTTGCCTCACACATCCCCTCTAAACTTTGTCCCTCTCACCTTAAACCTATGTCCCCTAGTAACTGACTCTTCCACCCTGGGAAAAATCTTCTGACTATCCACTCTGTCCATGCCGCTCATAACTTTGTAAACCTCTATCATGTCGCCCCTCCACCTCCGTCGCTCCAGTGAAAACAATCCGAGTTGATCCAACCTCTCCTCATAGCTAATGCCCTCCAGACCAGGCATCATCCTGGTAAACCTCTTCTGTACCCTCTCCAAAGCCTCCACGTCCTTCTGGTAGTATTTCCAGCACTTTCTGTTTTTATTTCAGATTTTCAGCATCTGCGGTATTTTGCTTTCATTTTAGTAACTTTTGGAATACTCTTCTCTCGGCATCCGTGACATAATGGGCAACAACGTGCACCCTTTGGAACTAGTGTGGACTCATTAAACGCATGGGAGTCGACTGTGATACAGAAAAAACCTGGCCCAAGTATTCCTCCGCCTGTAGCCAAAACTAGCCATGATTACCGTTTAGCGGGCTCCTTCCTGATAAAATAGCTGGTGTTCAGGAAGGAGACCCACCCCTAACCTTCTCAGGGCAGCTAGGGATGGGCAATAAATTCCAGCCTTGCCAGTGACGCCCATATCCCGAGAATGAATTAAAAAAAAAAAACTTCGGCCAGCAGAATGGTACATGGGACAAAACACCGATGGGTGGGAATGACTGGAAACGATTATCCTGTTTTCCACCCACCATGGAACCTCCTTCAGGTTATATTTCAGGCTCCTGGGTGATAAGTTGTAAACACATACTGATGTGAACTGCTGTTTACGAGATTCAACTGAGTTAGTCATCAGTCATGAGTCAGAAGGAGATGTTGACCACCAGTATGGACTTGCTGCATGGTTTGGCAACCATGAGTGGGTCCCTATTGATATTGTTTGCTCATCACCACCTTTTTAACCTTCAGTAATTACATTCTCATTACTCAGAAAGAGTTGTGGGTTATTGCCTCAAATCCTCCTGCTCCTAGGTCGTGCACCTATTCGAATTCACTGGCATCCAGTTGCTATAAGAGGTTTCATTTAAAGATTTTTTTTCCACAAAAAGCAATGCCTTTTTCCCTCTAGGACCCTCACTAGGGTGTGGTCAGCTAAAGAGTGTTTGAACTCTGATACAAGGACCCAATATGTGAGCCCAGGCTGTAAATGTTGGCAGGTTGTCCATGTCTGATACCATTTTCTCCCTGATACGCTCTTGTAATCCTCTTTCAATCTATACCTGAAACCGTGCTGTCTCCAAGATCCAGACCATAATCTTCCCCCCGCCGCATATCCACACTCCATCCTCTTCCCAAATCCACATTCCATCCTGTCCCCATATCCTCACTCCATCCTCTCCCCATATCCTCACTCCATCCTCCCCCATATCCTCATTCCATCCTCTCCCCCTATCCTCACCCCATCCTCTCTCCATATCACACTCTATCCTTCCTTCATATCCACACTCCATCCTCTCCCAATATCTACACTCTATCCTCTCCCAATATCTGCACTCCATCCTCTCCCCATATCCACACTCCATCCTCCCCCCATATCCACACCCCATCCTCTCCTCCATATCCACACCCCATCCTCTCCCCCTATCCTCACTCCATCCTCACCCCTTATCCTCACTCCATCCTCTCCCCCATATCCGCACTCCATCCTTCCTCCATATCCGCACTCCATCCTCTCCCCCATATCCTCACTCCATCCTCTCCCCTTATCCTCACTCCATCCTTCCCCCATATCCACACTCCATCCTTCCCCCGTATCTTCACTCCATCCTTCCCCCATATCCACATCCCATCCTCATCTCCATACCCACACTTCATCCTCTCCCCCATATTCACAGCTCATTGTCTGCCCCATATCCACACAAGAACAGAAAAACATATCCACACCCGATCCGCTCCCTAATATCCACAGGAGTGTTATAGCCCGATCTCCACCTCCTCTGTGCAGGTTATCACTGCTGTCAGTGCTGGTTTAGTAATGGGATGAAGATATGAACAATTCCTATAGCCCATAACTAGCACTAAGGAAGATGGTTGTGGTTGTTGGAGGTCAATCATCTCAACTCCAGGACATCACTGCAGGAGTTCCTCAGTGTAGTGTCCTAGGCCCATCTATCTTCAGCTGCTTCATCAATGACCTTCCTTCAATCATAAGGTCAGGACTGGGGATGTTGGCTATGATTGTACAATGCTCAGCACCATTCGCGGTCCCTCAGATACTGAAGCAGTCCGTGTAGAAAAGCAACAAGACCTGGACAATATCCAGGCTTGGGTTGATAAGTGGCAAGTAACATTCGTGCCACACAAGTGCCAGGCAATGACCATCTCCAACAAGAGAAAATCCAACCATCTCCCCTTGACATGCAATGGTAGTACCATTGCTGAATCGCCCACTATCAACATCCTAGGGGCTACCATTGACCAGAAACTGAACTAGTGTAGCCATATAAATACCATGGCTACAAAAGCAGGTCAGAGGCTAGGAATCTTGCGGCGAGTAACTCACCTCCTGACTCCCCAAAGCCTGTCCACCATCTACAAGGCACAAGTCAGGAGTGTGATGGAATACTCTCCACTTGCCTGGATGGGTGCAGCTCCAACAACACTCAAGAAGCTCAACACCATTCAGGACAAAGCAGCCTGCTTGATTGGCACCCCATCCACAAACATTCACTCCCTCCACCACTGACGCACAGTGGCAGCAGTGTGTACCATCTACAAGATGCACTGCAGCAACGCACTTAGACAGCACCTACCAAACCTGCGACCTCTACCACCTAGAGGGACAAGGGCAGCAAATGCATGGGAACACCACCACCTGCAAGTTCCCCTCCAAGTCACACACCATCCTGACTTGGAACTATATCACCGTTCCTTCACTGTCGCCGGGTCAAAATCCTGGAACTCTCTTCCTAACAGCACTGTGGGTGTACCTACCTCACATGGACTGCAGCGGTTCAAGAAGGCGGCTCACCACCACCTTCTCAAGGGCAATTAGGGATGGGCAACAAATGCTGGCCTTGCCAGTGATGCCCACATCCCATGAATGAATTTTTAAAAAGCAACAAAAGACCTCCAAAACAGGGCACTTCAATTGATTACTTTAACTCCTTGCTGGCTTCCCAGCAGCACAGGTATACCTGGTTGTTCCCAGCAATCGATCGCTCTGGAGGGTGAGCAGTGAAGAGACAGATCTGCAGCCTCCATTGTTATCACGCCACAAGTGTACTTATCAGTGTGCGGACACCCACACAGACCGTTCTGGTGCAAAATGTTCCAAAAGACACTTCTACTCATTAACAGTTCCCGGAGGGGGGCTGACACCAGTGCACTGATCATCAAATATTTCTAGAATTCTTTCATTCAAGCAGAGAAACAAACAGCCTTCAGAACTGGCTTAAAAGAACCAATCCTGCTTGTATGTGCGTGTTTTTTGTTCGAACTTAGTGCAGGTATAAATGATGATGTGAACTCCGTGTGTGTGTGTGTGTGCCACCTTAGCCACTTGGAGTTCAGGAGCGTTTTCATACAGGGATGATTCACGTTTCCTTTCATTTATTGAATGGGGTTCCATCTCTTTTTAATTGTGAGAGTGCTGGGCACTTTCTGGTCAAAAAATGTCCAGGCGAAAAAAATAAAACAAAAAGAAAACCCCAAAAACTGCGGGAGTCTTTAAGAATGGGTAAGGGCCTGAAATTCCCTGGAGAGTGTTGGCGTAACTAAGAGTTGAGTTGGGCTGTCTTTTTTTTTCTTGCCCTGAGGAAATTTGCACCCAACCGATTTCCGCTGAGATGCTTGCTGCACGCAAATTTGGTCAAAGGTTGGCAGTTTTTAAGGTGGGTCTTAAAGGAGCAGACAGAAGGCGGCGATGATTGGGAATTGTGCCCCTGGTGCCTGTATCCAGAATGCAACCCCCCTTTAAGAAGTGGTGGCTGCCTTTAAGTAGCGTCAGCAATGCCCAATATCTGGCCAAGTCGACACCCCACCCATATGGGCATGCAGCCAATGAGGAGCGGTTGGAGTTGCAGGCCAATGAGTCGGAGAAGGAGGAGTTCAGTGAAGTGCAGGGAATAAGAAGAGATTATAACGAGGACAAAGAAAAATGTTGAGCAATGGAAAAGATTATCAATTTTGCACAGCCCAGTTCACCCAGCCGGTTTCTGCCTACAGTCCAGATTAGCAACATTTATAGATCTAATTAGAGTTGCTTCCAGCTACAGCCCTCCATAAGAGGCCAATGTCACAAAATAATCACTGTCAAATCCTTCCAACTTCATCTTTTACACTTGCCGTTGATTAAATATGTGTAACTGGTAGACATCAGGAAGACTTCCTGGTCACTATCTCCGGTCTGTCCTAAGTAGGCTGACTTCAATGGTAGGAGTTGGTCCATCAGTGCCTTTAAGTTAAAGAGGGAGAGATCGTTCAGGATTCCTGGGACTGATCACTCTTGTCTTCAGCAGGCTAAGGATCACTCACTGTGTAACTGCACACAGTCACTGTTTATTCAGCAGGGTAAGGGTTACTCACCTTGTAACTGCACAGAGTCACTGTTTATTCAGCAGGGTAAGGGTTACTCACCTTGTAACTGCACAGAGTCACTGTTTATTCAGCAGCGTAAGGGTCACTCACTGTGGAACTGCACACAGCCACTGATTATTCAGCAGGCTAAGGGTTACTCACCTTGTAACTGCACACAGTCACTGTTTATTCAGCAGGGTAAGGGTTACTCACTGTGTAACTGCACACAGCCACTGATTATTCAGCAGGCTAAGGGTTACTCACCTTGTAACTGCACACAGTCACTGTTTATTCAGCAGGGTAAGGGTCACTCACTGTGTAACTGCACACAGTCACTGTTTATTCAGTAGGGTAAGGGTGACTCACTGTGTAACTGCACACAGTCACTGTTTATTCAGCAGGGTAAGGGTCACTCATTGTGTAACTGCACACAGCCACTGATTATTCAGCAGCGTAAGGGTCACTCACTGTGTAACTGCACAGAGTCACTGTTTATTCAGCAGGGTAAGGGTTACTCACTGTGTAACTGCACACAGTCACTGTTTATTCAGCAGGCTAAGGGTTACTCACTGTGTAACTGCACACAGCCACTGATTATTCAGCAGGCCAAGGGTTACTCACCTTGTAACTGCACACAGTCACTGTTTATTCAGCAGGATAAGGGTTACTCACCTTGTAACTGCACACAGTCACTGTTTATTCAGCAGGGTAAGGGTCACTCACTGTGTAACTGCACACAGTCACTGTTTATTCAGTAGGGTAAGGGTTACTCACTGTGTAACTGCTCACAGTCACTGTTTATTCAGCAGGGTAAGGGTTACTCACTGTGTAACTGCACACAGTCACTGTTTATTCAGCAGGGTAAGGGTCACTCATTGTGTAACTGCACACAGCCACTGATTATTCAGCAGGCTAAGGGTTACTCACCTTGTAACTGCACACAGTCACTGTTTATTCAGCAGGGTAAGGGTTACTCACTGTGTAACTGCACACAGTCACTGTTTATTCAGCAGCGTAAGGGTCACTCACTGTGTAACTGCACAGAGTCACTGTTTATTCAGCAGGCTAAGGGTTACTCACTGTGTAACTGCACACAGTCACTGTTTATTCAGCAGGCTAAGGGTTACTCACTGTGTAACTGCACACAGCCACTGATTATTCAGCAGGCCAAGGGTTACTCACCTTGTAACTGCACAGTCACTGTTTATTCAGCAGGATAAGGGTTACTCACCTTGTAACTGCACACAGTCACTGTTTATTCAGCAGGCTAAGGGTCACTCACTGTGTAACTGCACACAGTCACTGTTTATTCAGTAGGGTAAGAGTTACTCACTGTGTAACTGCACAGAGTCACTGTTTATTCAGCAGGGTAAGGGTCACTCACTGTGTAACTGCACACAGTCACTGTTTATTCAGCAGGGTAAGGGTTACTCACCGTGTAACTGCACACAGTCACTGTTTATTCAGCAGGCTAAGGGTTACTCACCTTGTAACTGCACACAGTCACTGTTTATTCAGCAGGGTAAGGGTCACTCACTGTGTAACTGCACACAGTCACTGTTTATTCAGTAGGGTAAGGGTTACTCACTGTGTAACTGCTCACAGTCACTGTTTATTCAGCAGGCTAAGGGTCACTCATTGTGTAACTGCACACAGCCACTGATTATTCAGCAGGCTAAGGGTTACTCACCTTGTAACTGCACACAGTCACTGTTTATTCAGCAGGGTAAGGGTTACTCACTCTGTAACTGCACACAGCCACTGATTATTCAGCAGGCTAAGGGTTACTCACCTTGTAACTGTACAGAGTCACTGTTTATTCAGCAGGGTAAGGGTTACTCACTGTGTAACTGCACACAGTCACTGTTAATTCAGCAGCGTAAGGGTCACTCACTGTGTAACTGTACAGAGTCACTGTTTATTCAGCAGGCTAAGGGTTACTCACCTTGTAACTGCACAGAGTCACTGTTTATTCAGCAGGGTAAGGGTTACTCACTGTGTAACTGCACACAGTCACTGTTTATTCAGTAGGGTAAGGGTTACTCACTGTGTAACTGCACACAGTCACTGTTTATTCAGCAGGGTAAGGGTTACTCACTGTGTAACTGCACACAGTCACTGTTTATTCAGCAGGGTAAGGGTTACTCACTGTGTAACTGCACACAGTCACTGTTTATTCAGCAGGGTAAGGGTTACTCACTGTGTAACTGCACACAGTCACTGTTTATTCAGCAGGGTAAGGGTTACTCACTGTGTAACTGCACACAGTCACTGTTTATTCAGTAGGGTAAGGGTTACTCACTGTGTAACTGCACAGAGTCACTGTTTATTCAGCAGGGTAATGGTTACTCACTGTGTAACTGTACAAACTCACTGTTTATTCAGCAGGGTAAGGGTTACTCACTGTGTAACTGTACAAACTCACTGTTTATTCAGCAGGGTAAGGGTTACTCACTGTGTAACTGTACAGAGTCACTGTTTATTCAGCAGGGTAAGGGTCACTCACTGTGTAACTGCACACAGCCACTGATTATTCAGCAGGCTAAGGGTTACTCACCTTGTAACTGCACAGAGTCACTGTTTATTCAGCAGGGTAAGGGTTACTCACCTTGTAACTGCACAGAGTCACTGTTGATTCAGCAGGTTAAGGGTTACTCACTGTGTAACAGTACACAGTCACTGTTTATTCAGCAGGGTAAGGGTTACACACTGTGTAACTGTACACAGTCACTGTTTATTCAGCAGGGTAAGGGTTACTCACTGTGTAACTGTACAGAGTCACTTTTTATTCAGCAGGGTAAAGGTTACTCACTGAGTAACTGCACAGAGTCACTGTTTATTCAGCAGGGTAAGGGTTACTCACTGTGTAACTGCACACAGTCACTGTTTATTCAGCAGGGTAAGGGTTACTCACTGTGTAACTGTACACAGTCACTGTTTATTCAGCAGGGCAAGGGTTACTCACTGTGTAACTGTACAGAGTCACTTTTTATTCACCAGGGTAAGGGTTACTCACTGTGTAACTGGACAGACTCACTGGTTATTCAGCAGGGTAAGGGTTACTCACTGTGTAACTGTACAGAGTCACTGATTATTCAGCAGGCGAAGGGTTACTCACTGTGTAACTGTACAAACTCACTGTTTATTCAGCAGGGTAAGGGTTACTCACTGTGTAACTGTACAGAGTCACTGTTTATTCAGCAGGGTAAGGGTCACTCACTGTGTAACTGCACAGAGTCACTGTTTATTCAGCAGGGTAAGGGTTACTCACCTTGTAACTGCACAGAGTCACTGTTGATTCAGCAGGGTAAGGGTTACTCACTGTGTAACTGTACACAGTCACTGTTTATTCAGCAGGGTATGGGTTACGCACTGTGTAACTATACAGAGTCATTGTTTATTCAGCAGGATAAGGGTTACACACGGTGTAACTGTACACAGTCACTGTTTATTCAGCAGGGTAAGGGTTACTCACCTTGCAACTGCACAGAGTCACTGTTTATTCAGCAGGGTGAGGGTTACTCACTGCGTAACTGTACAGAGTCACTTTTTATTCAGCAGGGCAAGGGTTACTCACTGTGTAACTGCACACAGTCACTGTTTAATCAGCAGGGTAAGGGTTACTCACTGTGTAACTGTACACAGTCACTGTTTATTCAGCAGGGCAAGGGTTACTCACTGTGTAACTGTACAGAGTCACTTTTTATTCACCAGGGTAAGGGTTACTCACTGTGTAACTGGACAGACTCACTGGTTATTCAGCAGGGTAAGGGTTACTCACTGTGTAACTGTACAGAGTCACTGATTATTCAGCAGGCGAAGGGTTACTCACTGTGTAACTGTACAAACTCACTGTTTATTCAGCAGGGTAAGGGTTACTCACTGTGTAACTGTACAGAGTCACTGTTTATTCAGCAGGGTAAGGGTTACTCACTGTGTAACTGCACACAGTCACTGTTTATTCAGCAGGGTAAGGGTTACTCACTGTGGAACTGCACACAGTCACTTTTTATTCATCAGGGTAAGGGTTACTCACTGTGTAACTGTACAGACTCACTGGTTATTCAGCAGGGTAAGGGTTACTCACTGTGTAACTGGACAGACTCACTGGTGATTCAGCAGGGTAAGGGTTACTCACTGTGTTACTGCACACAGTCACTGTTTATTCAGCAGGGTAAGGGTTACTCACTGTGTTACTGTGCAGACTCACTTTTTATTCAGCAGGGTCAGGGTCACTCACTGTGTAACTGTACACAGTCACTGTTTATTCAGCAGGGTAAGGGTTACTCACTGTGTAACTGTACACAGTCACTGTTTATTCAGCAGGGTAAGGGTTACTCACTGTGTAACTGGACAGACTCACTGGTTATTCAGCAGGGTAAGGGTCACTCACTGTGTAACTGTACAGAGTCACTGATTATTCAGCAGGGTAAGGGTTACTCACTGTGTAACTGTACAGACTCACTGGTTATTCAGCAGGGTAAGGGTTACTCACTGTGTTACTGCACACAGTCACTGTTTATTCAGCAGGGTAAGGGTTACTCACTGTGTTACTGTGCAGACTCACTGGTTATTCAGCAGGGTAAGGGTCACTCACTGTGTAACTGTACAGAGTCACTGATTATTCAGCAGGGTAAGGGTTACTCACTGTGTAACTGTACACAGTCACTGTTTATTCAGCAGGGTAAGGGTTACTCACTGTGTAACTGTACAGAGTCACTGTTTATTCAGCAGGGTAAGGGTTACTCACTGTGTAACTGCGCAGAAATACTGTTTATTCAGCAGGGTAAGGGTTACTCACTGTGTAACTGCACAGAGTCACTGTTTATTCAGCAGGCTAAGGGTTACTCACTGTGGAACTGTACACAGTCACTGTTTATTCAGCAGGGTAAGGGTTACTCACTGTGTATTTGTACACAGTCACTGTTTATTCAGCAGGGTAAGGGTTACTCACTGTGTAACTGTACACAGTCACTGTTTATTCAGCAGGGTAAGGGTTACTCACTGTGTAACTGGACAGACTCACTGGTTATTCAGCAGGGTAAGGGTTACTCACTGTGTAACTGCACAGAATCACTGTTTATTCAGCAGGGTAAGGGTCACTCACTGTGTAACTGTACAGAGTCACTGATTATTCAGCAGGGTAAGGGTTACTCACTGTGTAACTGTACAGACTCACTTTTTATTCAGCAGGGTCAGGGTTACTCACTGTGTAACTGTACACAGTCACTGTTTATTCAGCAGGGTAAGGGTTACTCACCTTGCAACTGCACAGAGTCACTGTTTATTCAGCAGGATAAGGGTTACTCACTGTGTAACTGTACAGAGTCACTTTTTATTCAGCAGAGTAAGGGTTACTCACTGTGTCACTGTACAGAGTCACAGTTTATTCAGCAGGGGAGGGTTACTCACTGCGTAACTGTACAGAGTCACTTTTTATTCAGCAGGGCAAGGGTTACTCACTGTGTAACTGTACAGAGTCACTTTTTATTCAGCAGGGTAAGGGTTACTCACTGTGTAACTGTACAGAGTCACTTTTTATTCAGCAGGGTAAGGGTTACTCACTGTGTCACTGGACAGAGTCACTGTTTATTCAGCAGGGTGAGGGTTACTCACTGTGTAACTGTACAGAGTCACTTTTTATTCAGCAGGGTAAGGGTTACTCACTGTGTAACTGTACAGACTCACTTTTTATTCAGCAGGATAAGGGTTACTCACTGTGTAACTGTACAGACTCACTGGTTATTCAGCAGGCGAAGGGTTACTCACTGTGTAACTGCACACAGTCACTTTTTATTCAGCAGGGTAAGGGTCACTCACTGTGTAACTGCACACAGTCACTTTTTATTCAGCAGGGTAAGGGTCACTCACTGTGTAACTGCACACAGTCACTGTTTATTCAGCAGGGTATGGGTTACTCACTGTGTAACTGCACAGAGTCACTGATTATTCAGCAGGGTAAGGGTTACTCACTGTGTAACTGCACACAGTCACTGTTTATTCAGCAGGGTAAGGGTTACTCACTGTGTAACTGTACACAGTCACTGTTTATTCAGCAGGGCAAGGGTTACTCACTGTGTAACTGTACAGAGTCACTTTTTATTCACCAGGGTAAGGGTTACTCACTGTGTAACTGGACAGACTCACTGGTTATTCAGCAGGGTAAGGGTTACTCACTGTGTAACTGTACAGAGTCACTGATTATTCAGCAGGCGAAGGGTTACTCACTGTGTAACTGTACAAACTCACTGTTTATTCAGCAGGGTAAGGGTTACTCACTGTGTAACTGTACAGAGTCACTGTTTATTCAGCAGGGTAAGGGTCACTCACTGTGTAACTGCACAGAGTCACTGTTTATTCAGCAGGGTAAGGGTTACTCACCTTGTAACTGCACAGAGTCACTGTTGATTCAGCAGGGTAAGGGTTACTCACTGTGTAACTGTACACAGTCACTGTTTATTCAGCAGGGTAAGGGTTACGCACTGTGTAACTGTACAGAGTCACTGTTTATTCAGCAGGGTAAGGGTCACTCACTGTGTAACTGCACAGAGTCACTGTTTATTCAGCAGGGTAAGGGTTACTCACCTTGTAACTGCACAGAGTCACTGTTGATTCAGCAGGGTAAGGGTTACTCACTGTGTAACTGCACACAGTCACTGTTTATTCAGCAGGGTAAGGGTTACTCACTGTGGAACTGCACACAGTCACTTTTTATTCATCAGGGTAAGGGTTACGCACTGTGTAACTATACAGAGTCACTGTTTATTCAGCAGGATAAGGGTTACACACTGTGTAACTGTACACAGTCACTGTTTATTCAGCAGGGTAAGGGTTACTCACCTTGCAACTGCACAGAGTCACTGTTTATTCAGCAGGATAAGGGTTACTCACTGTGTAACTGTACAGAGTCACTTTTTATTCAGCAGGGTAAGGGTTACTCACTGTGTCACTGTACAGAGTCACTGTTTATTCAGCAGGGTGAGGGTTACTCACTGCGTAACTGTACAGAGTCACTTTTTATTCAGCAGGGCAAGGGTTACTCACTGTGTAACTGTACACAGTCACTGTTTATTCAGCAGGGTAAGGGTTACTCACTGTGGAACTGCACACAGTCACTTTTTATTCATCAGGGTAAGGGTTACTCACTGTGTAACTGTACAGACTCACTGGTTATTCAGCAGGGTAAGGGTTACTCACTGTGTAACTGGACAGACTCACTGGTGATTCAGCAGGGTAAGGGTTACTCACTGTGTTACTGCACACAGTCACTGTTTATTCAGCAGGGTAAGGGTTACTCACTGTGTTACTGTGCAGACTCACTTTTTATTCAGCAGGGTCAGGGTCACTCAGTGTGTAACTGTACACAGTCACTGTTTATTCAGCAGGGTAAGGGTTACTCACTGTGTAACTGTACACAGTCACTGTTTATTCAGCAGGGTAAGGGTTACTCACTGTGTAACTGGACAGACTCACTGGTTATTCAGCAGGGTAAGGGTCACTCACTGTGTAACTGTACAGAGTCACTGATTATTCAGCAGGGTAAGGGTTACTCACTGTGTAACTGTACAGACTCACTGGTTATTCAGCAGGGTAAGGGTTACTCACTGTGTTACTGCACACAGTCACTGTTTATTCAGCAGGGTAAGGGTTACTCACTGTGTTACTGTGCAGACTCACTGGTTATTCAGCAGGGTAAGGGTCACTCACTGTGTAACTGTACAGAGTCACTGATTATTCAGCAGGGTAAGGGTTACTCACTGTGTAACTGTACACAGTCACTGTTTATTCAGCAGGGTAAGGGTTACTCACTGTGTAACTGTACAGAGTCACTGTTTATTCAGCAGGGTAAGGGTTACTCACTGTGTAACTGCGCAGAAATACTGTTTATTCAGCAGGGTAAGGGTTACTCACTGTGTAACTGCACAGAGTCACTGTTTATTCAGCAGGCTAAGGGTTACTCACTGTGGAACTGTACACAGTCACTGTTTATTCAGCAGGGTAAGGGTTACTCACTGTGTATTTGTACACAGTCACTGTTTATTCAGCAGGGTAAGGGTTACTCACTGTGTAACTGTACACAGTCACTGTTTATTCAGCAGGGTAAGGGTTACTCACTGTGTAACTGGACAGACTCACTGGTTATTCAGCAGGGTAAGGGTTACTCACTGTGTAACTGCACAGAATCACTGTTTATTCAGCAGGGTAAGGGTCACTCACTGTGTAACTGTACAGAGTCACTGATTATTCAGCAGGGTAAGGGTTACTCACTGTGTAACTGTACAGACTCACTTTTTATTCAGCAGGGTCAGGGTTACTCACTGTGTAACTGTACACAGTCACTGTTTATTCAGCAGGGTAAGGGTTACTCACCTTGCAACTGCACAGAGTCACTGTTTATTCAGCAGGATAAGGGTTACTCACTGTGTAACTGTACAGAGTCACTTTTTATTCAGCAGAGTAAGGGTTACTCACTGTGTCACTGTACAGAGTCACAGTTTATTCAGCAGGGGAGGGTTACTCACTGCGTAACTGTACAGAGTCACTTTTTATTCAGCAGGGCAAGGGTTACTCACTGTGTAACTGTACAGAGTCACTTTTTATTCAGCAGGGTAAGGGTTACTCACTGTGTAACTGTACAGAGTCACTTTTTATTCAGCAGGGTAAGGGTTACTCACTGTGTCACTGGACAGAGTCACTGTTTATTCAGCAGGGTGAGGGTTACTCACTGTGTAACTGTACAGAGTCACTTTTTATTCAGCAGGGTAAGGGTTACTCACTGTGTAACTGTACAGACTCACTTTTTATTCAGCAGGATAAGGGTTACTCACTGTGTAACTGTACAGACTCACTGGTTATTCAGCAGGCGAAGGGTTACTCACTGTGTAACTGCACACAGTCACTTTTTATTCAGCAGGTTAAGGGTCACTCACTGTGTAACTGCACACAGTCACTTTTTATTCAGCAGGGTAAGGGTCACTCACTGTGTAACTGCACACAGTCACTGTTTATTCAGCAGGGTATGGGTTACTCACTGTGTAACTGCACAGAGTCACTGATTATTCAGCAGGGTAAGGGTTACTCACTGTGTAACTGTACACAGACACTGTTTATTCAGCAGGATAAAGGTTACTCACTGTGTAACTGCACAGAGTCACTGATTATTCAGCAGGGTAAGGGTTACTCACTGTGTAACTGCACAGAGTCACTGATTATTCAGCAGGGTAAGGGTCACTCACTGTGTAACTGCACAGAGTCACTGTTCATTCAGCAGGGTAAGGGTTACTCACTGTGTAACTGCACATCGTCACTGATTGTTCAGCAGGGTAAGGGTTACTCACTGTGTAACTGCACAGAAATACTGTGTATTCAGCAGGGTAAGGGTTACTCATTGTGTTACTGCACAGAGTCACTGATTATTCAGCAGGGTAAGGGTTACTCACTGTGTAACTGCACACAGTCACTGATTATTCAGCAGGGTAAGGGTTACTCACTGTGTAACTGTACAGAGTCACTGTTTATTCAGCAGGCTAAGGGTTACTCACTGTGTAACTGTACACAGTCACTGTTTATTCAGCAGGGTAAGGGTTACTCACTGTGTATCTGTACACAGTCACTGTTTATTCAGCAGGGTAAGGGTTACTCACTGTGTAACTGTACACAGTCACTGTTTATTCAGCAGGGTAAGGGTTACTCACTGTGTAACTGGACAGACTCACTGGTTATTCAGCAGGGTAAGGGTTACTCACTGTGTAACTGCACAGAATCACTGTTTATTCAGCAGGGTAAGGGTCACTCACTGTGTAACTGTACAGAGTCACTGATTATTCAGCAGGGTAAGGGTTACTCACTGTGTAACTGTACAGACTCACTTTTTATTCAGCAGGGTCAGGGTTACTCACTGTGTAACTGTACACAGTCACTGTTTATTCAGCAGGGTAAGGGTTACTCACCTTGCAACTGCACAGAGTCACTGTTTATTCAGCAGGATAAGGGTTACTCACTGTGTAACTGTACAGAGTCACTTTTTATTCAGCAGGGTAAGGGTTACTCACTGTGTCACTGTACAGAGTCACTGTTTATTCAGCAGGGTGAGGGTTACTCACTGCGTAACTGTACAGAGTCACTTTTTATTCAGCAGGGCAAGGGTTACTCACTGTGTAACTGTACAGAGTCACTTTTTATTCAGCAGGGTAAGGGTTACTCACTGTGTAACTGTACAGAGTCACTTTTTATTCAGCAGGGTAAGGGTTACTCACTGTGTCACTGGACAGAGTCACTGTTTATTCAGCAGGGTGAGGGTTACTCACTGTGTAACTGTACAGAGTCACTGTTTATTCAGCAGGATAAGGGTTACTCACTGTGTAACTGTACAGACTCACTTTTTATTCAGCAGGGTAAGGGTTACTCACTGTGTAACTGTACAGACTCACTGGTTATTCAGCAGGCGAAGGGTTACTCACTGTGGAACTGCACACAGTCACTTTTTATTCAGCAGGGTAAGGGTCACTCACTGTGTAACTGCACACAGTCACTTTTAATTCAGCAGGGTAAGGGTCACTCACTGTGTAACTGCACACAGTCACTGTTTATTCAGCAGGGTATGGGTTACTCACTGTGTAACTGCACAGAGTCACTGATTATTCAGCAGGGTAAGGGTTACTCACTGTGTAACTGCACAGAGTCACTGATTATTCAGCAGGGTAAGGGTTACTCACTGTGTAACTGCACAGAGTCACTGATTATTCAGCAGGGTAAGGGTCACTCACTGTGTAACTGCACATAGTCACTGATTATTCAGCAGGGTAAGGGTTACTCACTGTGTAACTGCACAGAAATACTGTGTATTCAGCAGGGTAAGGGTTACTCATTGTGTAACTGCACAGAGTCACTTTTTATTCAGCAGGGTAAGGGTTACTCACTGTGTAACTGCACACAGTCACTGATTATTCAGCAGGGTAAGGGTTACTCACTGTGTTACTGGACAGAAATACTGTTTATTCAGCAGGGTAAGGGTTACTGACTGTGTAACTGTACAGAGTCACTGTTTATTCAGCAGGCTAAGGGTTACTCACTGTGTAACTGCACACAGTAACTTTTTATTCAGCAGGGTAAGGGTTACTCACTGTGTTCCTGCACACAGTCACTGTTTATTCACCAGAGTAAGGGTTACTCACTGTGTAACTGCACACAGTCACTATTTATTCAGCAGGGTCAGGGTTAATCACTGTGTAACTGCACACAGTCACTATTTATTCAGCAGGGTAAGGGTTACTCACTGTGTAACTGCACACAGTCACTGTTCATTCTGCAGGGTAAGGGTTACTCACTGTGTAACTATACAGAGTCACTTTTTATTCACCAGAGTAAGGGTTACTCACTGTGTAACTGTACACAGTCACTGTTTATTCAGCAGGGTAAGGGTTACTCACTGTGTAACTGTACAGAGTCACTGTTTATTCAGCAGGATAAGGGTTACTCACTGTGTAACTGCGCAGAAATACTGTTTATTCAGCAGGGTAAGGGTTACTCACTGTGTAACTGCACAGAGTCACTGTTTATTCAGCAGGCTAAGGGTTACTCACTGTGTAACTGTACACAGTCACTGTTTATTCAGCAGGGTAAGGGTTACGCACTGTGTAACTATACAGAGTCACTGTTTATTCAGCAGGATAAGGGTTACACACTGTGTAACTGTACACAGTCACTGTTTATTCAGCAGGGTAAGGGTTACTCACCTTGCAACTGCACAGAGTCACTGTTTATTCAGCAGGATAAGGGTTACTCACTGTGTAACTGTACAGAGTCACTTTTTATTCAGCAGGGTAAGGGTTACTCACTGTGTCACTGTACAGAGTCACTGTTTATTCAGCAGGGTGAGGGTTACTCACTGCGTAACTGTACAGAGTCACTTTTTATTCAGCAGGGCAAGGGTTACTCACTGTGTAACTGTACACAGTCACTGTTTATTCAGCAGGGTAAGGGTTACTCACTGTGGAACTGCACACAGTCACTTTTTATTCATCAGGGTAAGGGTTACTCACTGTGTAACTGTACAGACTCACTGGTTATTCAGCAGGGTAAGGGTTACTCACTGTGTAACTGGACAGACTCACTGGTGATTCAGCAGGGTAAGGGTTACTCACTGTGTTACTGCACACAGTCACTGTTTATTCAGCAGGGTAAGGGTTACTCACTGTGTTACTGTGCAGACTCACTTTTTATTCAGCAGGGTCAGGGTCACTCACTGTGTAACTGTACACAGTCACTGTTTATTCAGCAGGCTAAGGGTTACTCACTGTGTAACTGTACACAGTCACTGTTTATTCAGCAGGGAAAGGGTTACTCACTGTGTAACTGGACAGACTCACTGGTTATTCAGCAGGGTAAGGGTCACTCACTGTGTAACTGTACAGAGTCACTGATTATTCAGCAGGGTAAGGGTTACTCACTGTGTAACTGTACAGAGTCACTGTTTATTCAGCAGGGTAAGGGTTACTCACTGTGTAACTGCGCAGAAATACTGTTTATTCAGCAGGGTAAGGGTTACTCACTGTGTAACTGCACAGAGTCACTGTTTATTCAGCAGGCTAAGGGTTACTCACTGTGTAACTGTACACAGTCACTGTTTATTCAGCAGGGTAAGGGTTACTCACTGTGTATTTGTACACAGTCACTGTTTATTCAGCAGGGTAAGGGTTACTCACTGTGTAACTGGACAGACTCACTGGTTATTCAGCAGGGTAAGGGTTACTCACTGTGTAACTGCACAGAATCACTGTTTATTCAGCAGGGTAAGGGTCACTCACTGTGTAACTGTACAGAGTCACTGATTATTCAGCAGGGTAAGGGTTACTCACTGTGTAACTGTACAGACTCACTTTTTATTCAGCAGGGTCAGGGTTACTCACTGTGTAACTGTACACAGTCACTGTTTATTCAGCAGGGTAAGGGTTACTCACCTTGCAACTGCACAGAGTCACTATTTATTCAGCAGGATAAGGGTTACTCGCTGTGTAACTGTACAGAGTCACTTTTTATTCAGCAGAGTAAGGGTTACTCACTGTGTCACTGTACAGAGTCACTGTTTATTCAGCAGGGTGAGGGTTACTCACTGCGTAACTGTACAGAGTCACTTTTTATTCAGCAGGGCAAGGGTTACTCACTGTGTAACTGTACAGAGTCACTTTTTATTCAGCAGGGTAAGGGTTACTCACTGTGTAACTGTACAGAGTCACTTTTTATTCAGCAGGGTAAGGGTTACTCACTGTGTCACTGGACAGAGTCACTGTTTATTCAGCAGGGTGAGGGTTACTCACTGTGTAACTGTACAGAGTCACTTTTTATTCAGCAGGGTAAGGGTTACTCACTGTGTAACTGTACAGACTCACTTTTTATTCAGCAGGGTAAGGGTTACTCACTGTGTAACTGTACAGACTCACTGGTTATTCAGCAGGCGAAGGGTTACTCACTGTGTAACTGCACACAGTCACTTTTTATTCAGCAGGGTAAGGGTCACTCACTGTGTAACTGCACACAGTCACTTTTTATTCAGCAGGGTAAGGGTCACTCACTGTGTAACTGCACACAGTCACTGTTTATTCAGCAGGGTATGGGTTACTCACTGTGTAACTGCACAGAGTCACTGATTATTCAGCAGGGTAAGGGTTACTCACTGTGTAACTGTACACAGACACTGTTTATTCAGCAGGATAAAGGTTACTCACTGTGTAACTGCACAGAGTCACTGATTATTCAGCAGGGTAAGGGTTACTCACTGTGTAACTGCACAGAGTCACTGATTATTCAGCAGGGTAAGGGTCACTCACTGTGTAACTGCACAGAGTCACTGTTCATTCAGCAGGGTAAGGGTTACTCACTGTGTAACTGCACATCGTCACTGATTGTTCAGCAGGGTAAGGGTTACTCACTGTGTAACTGCACAGAAATACTGTGTATTCAGCAGGGTAAGGGTTACTCATTGTGTAACTGCACAGAGTCACTGATTATTCAGCAGGGTAAGGGTTACTCACTGTGTAACTGCACACAGTCACTGATTATTCAGCAGGGTAAGGGTTACTCACTGTGTAACTGTACAGAGTCACTGTTTATTCAGCAGGCTAAGGGTTACTCACTGTGTAACTGTACACAGTCACTGTTTATTCAGCAGGGTAAGGGTTACTCACTGTGTATCTGTACACAGTCACTGTTTATTCAGCAGGGTAAGGGTTACTCACTGTGTAACTGTACACAGTCACTGTTTATTCAGCAGGGTAAGGGTTACTCACTGTGTAACTGGACAGACTCACTGGTTATTCAGCAGGGTAAGGGTTACTCACTGTGTAACTGCACAGAATCACTGTTTATTCAGCAGGGTAAGGGTCACTCACTGTGTAACTGTACAGAGTCACTGATTATTCAGCAGGGTAAGGGTTACTCACTGTGTAACTGTACAGACTCACTTTTTATTCAGCAGGGTCAGGGTTACTCACTGTGTAACTGTACACAGTCACTGTTTATTCAGCAGGGTAAGGGTTACTCACCTTGCAACTGCACAGAGTCACTGTTTATTCAGCAGGATAAGGGTTACTCACTGTGTAACTGTACAGAGTCACTTTTTATTCAGCAGGGTAAGGGTTACTCACTGTGTCACTGTACAGAGTCACTGTTTATTCAGCAGGGTGAGGGTTACTCACTGCGTAACTGTACAGAGTCACTTTTTATTCAGCAGGGCAAGGGTTACTCACTGTGTAACTGTACAGAGTCACTTTTTATTCAGCAGGGTAAGGGTTACTCACTGTGTAACTGTACAGAGTCACTTTTTATTCAGCAGGGTAAGGGTTACTCACTGTGTCACTGGACAGAGTCACTGTTTATTCAGCAGGGTAAGGGTTACTCACTGTGTAACTGTACAGAGTCACTGTTTATTCAGCAGGGTAAGGGTTACTCACTGTGTAACTGTACAGACTCACTTTTTATTCAGCAGGGTAAGGGTTACTCACTGTGTAACTGCACACAGTCACTTTTAATTCAGCAGGGTAAGGGTCACTCACTGTGTAACTGCACACAGTCACTGTTTATTCAGCAGGGTATGGGTTACTCACTGTGTAACTGCACAGAGTCACTGATTATTCAGCAGGGTAAGGGTTACTCACTGTGTAACTGCACAGAGTCACTGATTATTCAGCAGGGTAAGGGTTACTCACTGTGTAACTGCACAGAGTCACTGATTATTCAGCAGGGTAAGGGTCACTCACTGTGTAACTGCACATAGTCACTGATTATTCAGCAGGGTAAGGGTTACTCACTGTGTAACTGCACAGAAATACTGTGTATTCAGCAGGGTAAGGGTTACTCATTGTGTAACTGCACAGAGTCACTGATTATTCAGCAGGGTAAGGGTTACTCACTGTGTAACTGCACACAGTCACTGATTATTCAGCAGGGTAAGGGTTACTCACTGTGTTACTGGACAGAAATACTGTTTATTCAGCAGGGTAAGGGTTACTCACTGTGTAACTGTACAGAGTCACTGTTTATTCAGCAGGCTAAGGGTTACTCACTGTGTAACTGCACACAGTAACTTTTTATTCAGCAGGGTAAGGGTTACTCACTGTGTTCCTGCACACAGTCACTGTTTATTCACCAGGGTAAGGGTTACTCACTGTGTAACTGCACACAGTCACTATTTATTCAGTAGGGTCAGGGTTAATCACTGTGTAACTGCACACAGTCACTATTTATTCAGCAGGGTAAGGGTTACTCACTGTGTAACTGCACACAGTCACTGTTTATTCTGCAGGGTAAGGGTTACTCACTGTGTAACTATACAGAGTCACTTTTTATTCACCAGAGTAAGGGTTACTCACTGTGTAACTGTACACAGTCACTGTTTATTCAGCAGGGTAAGGGTTACTCACTGTGTAACTGTACAGAGTCACTGTTTATTCAGCAGGGTAAGGGTTACTCACTGTGTAACTGCGCAGAAATACTGTTTATTCAGCAGGGTAAGGGTTACTCACTGTGTAACTGCACAGAGTCACTGTTTATTCAGCAGGCTAAGGGTTACTCACTGTGTATCTGTACACAGTCACTGTTTATTCAGCAGGGTAAGGGTTACTCACTGTGTAACTGGACAGACTCACTGGTTATTCAGCAGGGTAAGGGTCACTCACTGTGTAACTGTACAGAGTCACTGATTATTCAGCAGGGTAAGGGTTACTCACTGTGTAACTGTACAGAGTCACTTTTTATTCACCAGGGTAATGGTTACTCACTGTGGAACTGCACACAGTCACTTTTTATTCATCAGGGTAAGGGTTACTCACTGTGTAACTGCACAGAAATACTGTGTATTCAGCAGGGTAAGGGTTACTCATTGTGTAACTGCACAGAGTCACTGATTATTCAGCAGGGTAAGGGTTACTCACTGTGTAACTGCACACAGTCACTGATTATTCAGCAGGGTAAGGGTTACTCACTGTGTTACTGCACAGAAATACTGTTTATTCAGCAGGGTAAGGGTTACTCACTGTGTAACTGTACAGAGTCACTGTTTATTCAGCAGGCTAAGGGTTACTCACTGTGTAACTGTACACAGTCACTGTTTATTCAGCAGGGTAAGGGTTACTCACTGTGTATCTGTACACAATCACTGTTTATTCAGCAGGATAAGGGTTACTCACTGTGTAACTGTACACAGTCACTGTTTATTCAGCAGGGTAAGGGTTACTCACTGTGTAACTGGACAGACTCACTGGTTATTCAGCAGGGTAAGGGTTACTCACTGTGTAACTGCACAGAATCACTGTTTATTCAGCAGGGTAAGGGTCACTCACTGTGTAACTGTACAGAGTCACTGATTATTCAGCAGGGTAAGGGTTACTCACTGTGTAACTGTACAGACTCACTTTTTATTCAGCAGGGTCAGGGTTACTCACTGTGTAACTGTACACAGTCACTGTTTATTCAGCAGGGTAAGGGTTACTCACCTTGCAACTGCACAGAGTCACTGTTTATTCAGCAGGATAAGGGTTACTCACTGTGTAACTGTACAGAGTCACTTTTTATTCAGCAGGGTAAGGGTTACTCACTGTTTCACTGTACAGAGTCACTGTTTATTCAGCAGGGTGAGGGTTACTCACTGCGTAACTGTACAGAGTCACTTTTTATTCAGCAGGGCAAGGGTTACTCACTGTGTAACTGTACAGAGTCACTTTTTATTCAGCAGGGTAAGGGTTACTCACTGTGTAACTGTACAGAGTCACTTTTTATTCAGCAGGGTAAGGGTTACTCACTGTGTCACTGGACAGAGTCACTGTTTATTCAGCAGGGTGAGGGTTACTCACTGTGTAACTGTACAGAGTCACTGTTTATTCAGCAGGGTAAGGGTTACTCACTGTGTAACTGTACAGACTCACTTTTTATTCAGCAGGGTAAGGGTTACTCACTGTGTAACTGTACAGACTCACTGGTTATTCAGCAGGCGAAGGGTTACTCACTGTGTAACTGCACACAGTCACTTTTTCTTCAGCAGGGTAAGGGTCACTCACTGTGTAACTGCACACAGTCACTTTTTATTCAGCAGGGTAAGGGTCACTCACTGTGTAACTGGACGCAGTCACTGTTTATTCAGCAGGGTATGGGTTACTCACTGTGTAACTGCAAAGAGTCACTGATTATTCAGCAGGGTAAGGGTTACTCACTGTGTAACTGTACAGAGTCACTGTTTATTCAGCAGGGTAAGGGTTACTCACTGTGTTACTGCACAGAAATACTGTTTATTCAGCAGGGTAAGGGTTACTCACTGTGTAACTGTACAGAGTCACTGTTTATTCAGCAGGCTAAGGGTTACTCACTGTGTAACTGTACACAGTCACTGTTTATTCAGCAGGGTAAGGGTTACTCACTGTGTATCTGTACACAGTCACTGTTTATTCAGCAGGGTAAGGGTTACTCACTGTGTAACTGTACACAGTCACTGTTTATTCAGCAGGGTAAGGGTTACTCACTGTGTAACTGGACAGACTCACTGGTTATTCAGCAGGGTAAGGGTTACTCACTGTGTAACTGCACAGAATCACTGTTTATTCAGCAGGGTAAGGGTCACTCACTGTGTAACTGTACAGAGTCACTGATTATTCAGCAGGGTAAGGGTTACTCACTGTGTAACTGTACAGACTCACTTTTTATTCAGCAGGGTCAGGGTTACTCACTGTGTAACTGCACACAGTCACTTTTTATTCAGCAGGGTAAGGGTCACTCACTGTGTAACTGCACGCAGTCACTGTTTATTCAGCAGGGTATGGGTTACTCACTGTGTAACTGCAAAGAGTCACTGATTATTCAGCAGGGTAAGGGTTACTCACTGTGTAACTGCACAGAGTCACTGATTATTCAGCAGGCGAAGGGTTACTCACTGTGTAACTGCACAGAGTCACTGATTATTCAGCAGGGTAAGGGTCACTCACTGTGTAACTGCACATAGTCACTGATTATTCAGCAGGGTAAGGGTTACTCACTGTGTAACTGCACAGAAATACTGTGTATTCAGCAGGGTAAGGGTTACTCATTGTGTAATTGCACAGAGTCACTGATTATTCAGCAGGGTAAGGGTTACTCACTGTGTAACTGCACACAGTCACTGATTATTCAGCAGGGTAAGGGTGACTCACTGTGTTACTGCACAGAAATACTGTTTATTCAGCAGGTTAAGGGTTACTCACTGTGTTACTGTACAGAGTCACTATTTATTCAGCAAGCTAAGGGTTACTCACTGTGTAACTGCACACAGTCACTTTTTATTCAGCAGGGTAAGGGTTACTCACTGTGTTCCTGCACACAGTCACTGTTTATTCAGCAGGCTAAGGGTTACTCACTGTGTAACTGCACACAGTCACTATTTATTCAGCAGGGTCAGGGTTACTCACTGTGTAACTGCACACAGTCACTTTTTATTCAGCAGGGTAAGGGTTACTCACTGTGTAACTGCACACAGTCACTATTTATTCAGCAGGGTAAGGGTTACTCACTGTGTAACTGCACACAGTCACTGTTTATTCTGCAGGGTAAGGGTTACTCACTGTGTTCCTGCACACAGTCACTGTTTATTCTGCAGGGTAAGGGTTACTCACTGTGTAACTGCACACAGTCACTATTTATTCAGCAGGGTAAGGGTTACTCACTGTGTAACTGCACACAGTCACTGTTTATTCTGCAGGGTAAGGGTTACTCACTGTGTAACTGCACACAGTCACTGTTTATTCTGCAGGGTAAGGGTTACTCACTGTGTAACTGCACACAGTCACTGTTTATTCTGCAGGGTAAGGGTTACTCACTGTGTTCCTGCACACAGTCACTGTTTATTCTGCAGGGTAAGGGTTACTCACTGTGTAACTGCACACAGTCACTATTTATTCAGCAGGGTAAGGGTTACTCACTGTGTAACTGCACACAGTCACTGTTTATTCTGCAGGGTAAGGGTTACTCACTGTGTAACTGCACACAGTCACTGTTTATTCTGCAGGGTAAGGGTTACTCACTGTGTAACTGCACACAGTCACTGTTTATTCTGCAGGGTAAGGGTTACTCACTGTGTTCCTGCACACAGTCACTATTTATTCAGCAGGGTAAGGGTTACTCACTGTGTAACTGCACACAGTCACTGTTTATTCTGCAGGGTAAGGGTTACTCACTGTGTAACTGCACACAGTCACTGTTTATTCTGCAGGGTAAGGGTTACTCACTGTGTAACTGCACACAGTCACTGTTTATTCTGCAGGGTAAGGGTTACTCACTGTGTTCCTGCACACAGTCACTGTTTATTCACCAGGGTAAGGGTTACTCACTGTGTAACTGCACACAGTCACTATTTATTCAGCAGGGTAAGGGTTACTCACTGTGTAACTGCACACAGTCACTGTTTATTCTGCAGGGTAAGGGTTACTCACTGTGTAACTATACAGAGTCACTTTTTATTCACCAGGGTAAGGGTTACTCACTGTGTTCCTGCACACAGTCACTGTTTATTCAGCAGGGTAAGGGTTACTCACTGTGTAACTGTACAGAGTCACTGTTTATTCAGCAGGGTGAGGGTTACTCACTGTGTAACTGTACACAGTCACTGTTTATTCAGCAGGGTAAGGGTTACTCACTGTGTAACTGTACAGAGTCACTGTTTATTCAGCAGGGTAAGGGTTACTCACTGTGTAACTGCGCAGAAATACTGTTTATTCAGCAGGGTAAGGGTTACTCACTGTGTAACTGTACACAGTCACTGTTTATTCAGCAGGGTCAGGGTTACTCACCTTGTAACTGCACACAGTCACTATTTATTCAGCAGGCTAAGGGTTACTCACTGTGTAACTGTACACAGTCACTGTTTATTCACCAGGGTAAGGGTTACTCACTGTGTAACTGCACACAGTCACTATTTATTCAGCAGGGTCAGGGTTACTCACTGTGTAACTATACAGAGTCACTTTTTATTCACCAGGGTAAGGGTTACTCACTGTGTAACTGTACAGAGTCACTGTTTATTCAGCAGGGTAAGGGTTACTCACTGTGTAACTGCGCAGAAATACTGTTTATTCAGCAGGGTAAGGGTTACTCACTGTGTAACTGCACAGAGTCACTGTTTATTCAGCAGGCTAAGGGTTACTCACTGTGTAACTGTACACAGTCACTGTTTATTCAGCAGGGTAAGGGTTACTCACTGTGTATCTGTACACAGTCACTGTTTATTCAGCAGGGTAAGGGTTACTCACTGTGTAACTGCACAGAGTCACTGTTTATTCAGCAGGGTAAGGGTCACTCACTGTGTAACTGTACACAGTCACTGTTTATTCAGCAGGGTAAGGGTTACTCACTGTGTAACTGTACAGAGTCACTGTTTATTCAGCAGGGTAAGGGTTACTCACTGTGTAACTGCGCAGAAATACTGTTTATTCAGCAGGGTAAGGGTTACTCACTGTGTAACTGCACAGAGTCACTGTTTATTCAGCAGGCTAAGGGTTACTCACTGTGTAACTGTACACAGTCACTGTTTATTCAGCAGGGTAAGGGTTACTCACTGTGTATCTGTACACAGTCACTGTTTATTCAGCAGGGTAAGGGTTACTCACTGTGTAACTGCACAGAGTCACTGTTTATTCAGCAGGGTAAGGGTCACTCACTGTGTAACTGTACACAGTCACTGTTTATTCAGCAGGGTAAGGGTTACTCACTGTGTAACTGGACAGACTCACTGGTTATTCAGCAGGGTAAGGGTTACTCACTGTGTAACTGCACAGAGTCACTGTTTATTCAGCAGGGTAAGGGTTACTCACTGTGTAACTGCACAGAGTCACTGTTTATTCAGCAGGGTAAGGGTCACTCACTGTGTAACTGTACACAGTCACTGTTTATTCAGCAGGGTCAGGGTTACTCACCTTGTAACTGCACAGAGTCACTGTTTATTCAGCAGGTTAAGGGTTACTCACTGTGTAACTGTACAGAGTCACTTTTTATTCAGCAGGGTAAGGGTTACTCACTGTGTCACTGTACAGAGTCACTGTTTATTCAGCAGGGTGAGGGTTACTCACTGCGTAACTGTACAGAGTCACTTTTTATTCAGCAGGGCAAGGGTTACTCACTGTGTAACTGAACAGAGTCACTTTTTATTCAGCAGGTAAGGGTTACTCACTGTGTAACTGTACAGAGTCACTTTTCATTCAGCAGGGTAAGGGTTACTCACTGTGTAACTGTACAGACTCACTTTTTATTCAGCAGGGTAAGGGTTACTCACTGTGTAACTGTACAGACTCACTGGTTATTCAGCAGGCGAAGGGTTACTCACTGTGTAACTGCACACAGTCACTTTTTGTTCAGCAGGGTAAGGGTCACTCACTGTGTAACTGCACACAGTCACTGTTTATTCACCAGGGTAAGGGTTACTCACTGTGTAACTGCACACAGTCACTATTTATTCAGCAGGGTCAGGGTTAATCACTGTGTAACTGCACACAGTCACTATTTATTCAGCAGGGTAAGGGTTACTCACTGTGTAACTGCACAGAGTCACTGTTTATTCAGCAGGCTAAGGGTTACTCACTGTGTAACTGTACACAGTCACTGTTTATTCAGCAGGGTAAGGGTTACTCACTGTGTATCTGTACACAGTCACTGTTTATTGAGCAGGGTAAGGGTTACTCACTGTGTAACTGTACACAGTCACTGTTTATTCAGCAGGGTAAGGGTTACTCACTGTGCAACTGGACAGACTCACTGGTTATTCAGCAGGGTAAGGGTTACTCACTGTGTAACTGCACAGAGTCACTGTTTATTCAGCAGGGTAAGGGTCACTCACTGTGTAACTGTACACAGTCACTGTTTATTCAGCAGGGTAAGGGTTACTCACTGTGTAACTGGACAGACTCACTGGTTCTTCAGCAGGGTAAGGGTTACTCACTGTGTAACTGCACAGAGTCACTGTTTATTCAGCAGGGTAAGGGTTACTCACTGTGTAACTGCACAGAGTCACTGTTTATTCAGCAGGGTAAGGGTCACTCACTGTGTAACTGTACACAGTCACTGTTTATTCAGCAGGGTCAGGGTTACTCACCTTGTAACTGCACAGAGTCACTGTTTATTCAGCAGGGTAAGGGTTACTCACTGTGTAACTGTACAGAATCACTTTTTAGTCAGCAGGGTCAAGGTTACTCACTGTGTCACTGTACAGAGTCACTATTTATTCAGCAGGGTGAGGGTTACTCACTGCGTAACTGTACAGAGTCACTTTTTATTCAGCAGGGCAAGGGTTACTCACTGTGTAACTGAACAGAGTCACTTTTTATTCAGCAGGGTAAGGGTTACTCACTGTGTAACTGTACAGAGTCACTTTTTATTCAGCAGGGTAAGGGTTACTCACTGTGTCACTGGACAGAGTCACTGTTTATTCAGCAGGGTGAGGGTTACTCACTGTGTAACTGTACAGAGTCACTTTTTATTCAGCAGGGTAAGGGTTACTCACTGTGTAACTGTACAGACTCACTTTTTATTCAGCAGGGTAAGGGTTACTCACTGTGTAACTGTACAGACTCACTGGTTATTCAGCAGGCGAAGGGTTACTCACTGTGTAACTGCACACAGTCACTTTTTATTCAGCAGGGTAAGGGTCACTCACTGTGTAACTGCACACAGTCACTGTTTATTCAGCAGGGTAAGGGTTACTCACTGTGTAACTGCACAGAGTCACTGATTATTCAGCAGGGTAAGGGTTACTCACTGTGTAACTGTACACAGACACTGTTTATTCAGCAGGATAAAGGTTACTCACTGTGTAACTGCACAGAGTCACTGATTATTCAGCAGGGTAAGGGTTACTCACTGTGTAACTGCACAGAGTCACTGATTATTCAGCAGGGTAAGGGTCACTCACTGTGTAACTGCACAGAGTCACTGTTCATTCAGCAGGAGAAGGGTTACTCACTGTGTAACTGCACACAGTCACTGATTATTCAGCAGGGTAAGGGTTACTCACTGTGTAACTGCACAGAAATACTGTGTATTCAGCAGGGTAAGGGTTACTCATTGTGTAACTGCACAGAGTCACTGATTATTCAGCAGGGTAAGGGTTACTCACCTTGTAACTGTACACAGTCACTGTTTATTCAGCAGGGTAAGGGTTACTCACTGTGTATCTGTACACAGTCACTGTTTATTCAGCAGGGTAAGGGTTACTCACTGTGTAACTGCACAGAGTCACTGTTTATTCAGCAGGGTAAGGGTCACTCACTGTGTAACTGTACACAGTCACTGTTTATTCAGCAGGGTAAGGGTTACTCACTGTGTAACTGGACAGACTCACTGGTTATTCAGCAGGGTAAGGGTTACTCACTGTGTAACTGCACAGAGTCACTGTTTATTCAGCAGGGTAAGGGTTACTCACTGTGTAACTGCACAGAGTCACTGTTTATTCAGCAGGGTAAGGGTCACTCACTGTGTAACTGTACACAGTCACTGTTTATTCAGCAGGGTCAGGGTTACTCACCTTGTAACTGCACAGAGTCACTGTTTATTCAGCAGGTTAAGGGTTACTCACTGTGTAACTGTACAGAGTCACTTTTCATTCAGCAGGGTAAGGGTTACTCACTGTGTCACTGTACAGAGTCACTGTTTATTCAGCAGGGTGAGGGTTACTCACTGCGTAACTGTACAGAGTCACTGGTTATTCAGCAGGCGAAGGGTTACTCACTGTGTAACTGCACACAGTCACTTTTTGTTCAGCAGGGTAAGGGTCACTCACTGTGTAACTGCACACAGTCACTGTTTATTCACCAGGGTAAGGGTAACTCACTGTGTAACTGCACACAGTCACTATTTATTCAGCAGGGTCAGGGTTAATCACTGTGTAACTGCACACAGTCACTATTTATTCAGCAGGATAAGGGTTACTCACTGTGTAACTGCACAGAGTCACTGTTTATTCAGCAGGGTAAGGGTTACTCACTGTGTATCTGTACACAGTCACTGTTTATTGAGCAGGGTAAGGGTTACTCACTGTGTAACTGTACACAGTCACTGTTTATTCAGCAGGGTAAGGGTTACTCACTGTGCAACTGGACAGACTCACTGGTTATTCAGCAGGGTAAGGGTTACTCACTGTGTAACTGTACACAGTCACTGTTTATTCAGCAGGGTAAGGGTTACTCACTGTGTAACTGGACAGACTCACTGGTTCTTCACCAGGGTAAGGGTTACTCACTGTGTTCCTGCACACAGTCACTGTTTATTCAGCAGGGTAAGGGTCACTCACTGTGTAACTGTACACAGTCACTGTTTATTCAGCAGGGTAAGGGTTACTCACTGTGTAACTGGACAGACTCACTGGTTCTTCAGCAGGGTAAGGGTTACTCACTGTGTAACTGCACAGAGTCACTGTTTATTCAGCAGGGTAAGGGTTACTCACTGTGTAACTGCACAGAGTCACTGTTTATTCAGCAGGGTAAGGGTCACTCACTGTGTAACTGTACACAGTCACTGTTTATTCAGCAGGGTCAGGGTTACTCACCTTGTAACTGCACAGAGTCACTGTTTATTCAGCAGGGTAAGGGTTACTCACTGTGTAACTGTACAGAATCACTTTTTAGTCAGCAGGGTCAAGGTTACTCACTGTGTCACTGTACAGAGTCACTATTTATTCAGCAGGGTGAGGGTTACTCACTGCGTAACTGTACAGAGTCACTTTTTATTCAGCAGGGCAAGGGTTACTCACTGTGTAACTGAACAGAGTCACTTTTTATTCAGCAGGGTAAGGGTTACTCACTGTGTAACTGTACAGAGTCACTTTTTATTCAGCAGGGTAAGGGTTACTCACTGTGTCACTGGACAGAGTCACTGTTTATTCAGCAGGGTGAGGGTTACTCACTGTGTAACTGTACAGAGTCACTTTTTATTCAGCAGGATAAGGGTTACTCACTGTGTAACTGTACAGACTCACTTTTTATTCAGCAGGGTAAGGGTTACTCACTGTGTAACTGTACAGACTCACTGGTTATTCAGCAGGCGAAGGGTTACTCACTGTGTAACTGCACACAGTCACTTTTTATTCAGCAGGGTAAGGGTCACTCACTGTGTAACTGCACACAGTCACTGTTTATTCAGCAGGGTAAGGGTTACTCACTGTGTAACTGCACAGAGTCACTGATTATTCAGCAGGGTAAGGGTTACTCACTGTGTAACTGTACACAGACACTGTTTATTCAGCAGGATAAAGGTTACTCACTGTGTAACTGCACAGAGTCACTGATTATTCAGCAGGGTAAGGGTTACTCACTGTGTAACTGCACAGAGTCACTGATTATTCAGCAGGGTAAGGGTCACTCACTGTGTAACTGCACAGAGTCACTGTTCATTCAGCAGGATAAGGGTTACTCACTGTGTAACTGCACACAGTCACTGATTATTCAGCAGGGTAAGGGTTACTCACTGTGTAACTGCACAGAAATACTGTGTATTCAGCAGGGTAAGGGTTACTCATTGTGTAACTGCACAGAGTCACTGATTATTCAGCAGGGTAAGGGTTACTCACTGTGTAACTGCACACAGTCACTGATTATTCAGCAGGGGAAGGGTTACTCACTGTGTTACTGCACAGAAATACTGTTTATTCAGCAGGGTAAGGGTTACTCACTGTGTAACTGCACAGAGTCACTGTTTATTCAGCAGGCTAAGGGTTACTCACTGTGTAACTGCACACAGTCACTTTTTATTCAGCAGGGTAAGGGTTACTCACTGTGTAACTGCACACAGTCACTATTTATTCAGCAGGGTCAGGGTTACTCACTGTGTAACTGTACACAGTCACTTTTTATTCAGCAGGGTAAGGGTTACTCACTGTGTAACTGCACACAGTCACTATTTATTCAGCAGGGTCAGGGTTACTCACTGTGTAACTGCACACAGTCACTATTTATTCAGCAGGGTAAGGGTTACTCACTGTGTTCCTGCACACAGTCACTGTTTATTCACCAGGGTAAGGGTTACTCACTGTGTAACTGCACACAGTCACTATTTATTCAGCAGGGTAAGGGTTACTCACTGTGTAACTGCACACAGTCACAGTTTATTCTGCAGGGTAAGTGTTACTCACTGTGTAACTATACAGAGTCACTTTTTATTCAGCAGGGTCAGGGTTACTCACTGTGTAACTGCACACAGTCACTATTTATTCAGCAGGGTAAGGGTTACTCACTGTGTAACTGCACACAGTCACTATTTATTCTGCAGGGAGAGGGTTACTCACTGTGTAACTATACAGAGTCACTGGTTATTCAGCAGGGTAAGGGTTATTCACTGTGTAACTGCACACAGACACTGTTTATTCAGCAGGGTAAGGGTTACTCGCTGTGTAACTGCACAGAGTCAGCCTTTATTCAGCAGGGTAAGGGTTACTCATTGTGTTACTGCACACAGTCACTGTTTATTCAGCAGGGTAAGGGTTACTCACTGTGTAACTGCACACAGTCACTGTTTAGAACAAAGAACAAAGAACAGTACAGGAACAGGCCATTCGACCCTCCAAGACAGCGCCGATCTTGATGCCTGCCTAAACTAAAACCTTCTGCACTTCCGGGGTCCGTATCCCTCTATTCCCATCCTATTCATGTATTTGTCAAAATGCCTCTTAAACGTCCCTATCGTACCTGCTTCCACCACCTCCCCTGGCATCACGTTCCAGGCACTCACCACCCTCTGTGTAAAGAACTTGCCTCTCACATCCCCTCTAAACTTTGCCCCTCTCACCTTAAACCTATGTCCCCTAGTAACTGACTCTTCCACCCTGGGAAAAATCTTCTGACTATCCACTCTGTCCATGCCGCTCATAACTTTGTAAACCTCTATCATGTCGCCCCTCCACCTCCATCGTTCCAGTGAAAACAATCCGAGTTTATCCAACCTCTCCTCATAGCTAATGTCCTCCAGACCAGGCAACATCCTGGTAAACCTCTTCTGTACCCTCTCCAAAGCCTCCACGTCCTTCTGGTAGTGTGGCGACCAGAATTGCACGCAATATTCTAAGTGTGGCCTAACTAAAGCTCTGTACAGCTGCAGCATGACTTGCCAATTTTTATACTCTATGCCCTGACCGATGAAGGCAAGCATGCCGAATGCCTTCTTGACTACGTTATCCACCTGCGTTGCCACTTTGTGACCTGTGGACCTGTACGCCCAGATCTCTCTGCCTGTCAATACTCCTAAGGGTTCTGCCATTTACTGTATACTTCCCACCTGTATTAGACCTTCCAAAATGCATTACCTCACATTTGTCCGGATTAAACTCCTTCTGCCATTTCTCCGCCCAAGTCTCCAACCGATCTATATCCTGCTGTATCCTCTGACAATCCTCATCACTATCCGCAACTCCACCAACCTTTGTGTTGTCTGCAAACTTACTAATCAGACCAGCTACATTTTCCTCCAAATCATTTATATATACTACAAAGAGCAAAGGTCCCAGCACTGCTCCCTACGGAACACCACTAGTCACATCCCTCCATTCAGAAAAGCAGCCTTCCACTGCTACCCTCTGTCTTCTGTGACCGAGCCAGTTCTGTATCCATCTTGCCAGCTCCCCTCTGATCCCGTGTGACTTCACCTTTTGTACCAGTCTGCCATGAGGGACCTTGTCAAAGGCTTTACCAAAGTCCATATAGATAACTTCCATTGCCCTTCCTTCATCAATCATCTTCATCACTTCCTCAAAAAACTCAATCAAATTAGTGAGATACGACCTCCCCTTCACAAAACCATGCTGCCTCTCACTAATAAGTTCGTTTTTTTCCAAATGGGAGTAAATCCTGTCCTGAAGAATCCTCTCTAATAATTTCCCTACCACTGACGTAAGGCTCACCGGCCTATAATTTCCTGGATTATCCTTGCTACCCTTCTTAAACAAAGGAACAACATTGGCTATTCTCCAGTCCTCTGGGACCTCACCTGTAGCCAATGAGGATGCAAAGATTTCTGTCAAGGCCCCAGCAATTTCTTCCCTTGCCTCCCTCAGTATTCTGGGGTAGATCCCATCAGGCCCTGGGGACTTATCTACCTTAATGCTTTGTAAGACACCCAACACCTCCTCCTTTTTGATAATGAGATGACTGAGACTATCTACATTCCCTTCCCCAGGCTCATCATCCACCAAGTCCTCTCTTTGGTGAATACTGATGCAAAGTACTCATTTAGTACCTCGCCCATTTCCTCTGGCTCCACACAAAGATTCCCTTCTCTGTCCTTGAGTGGGCCAACCCTTTCCCTAGTTACCCTCTTGCTCTTTATATATGTATAAAAAGCCTTGGGATTTTCCTTAATCCTGTTTGCCAATGACTTTTCATGACCCCTGTTAGCCCTCCTGACTCCTTGCTTAAGTTCCTCCCTACTGTCTTCATATTCTTCAAAGGATTCGTCTGTTCCTAGCCTTCCAGCCCTTACGAATGCTCCCTTTTTCCTTTTGACGAGGCTCACAATATCCCGCATTATCCAAGGTTCCCGAAACTTGCCAAACTTATCCTTCTTCCTCACAGGAACATGCCTGTCCTGAATTCTAATCAACTGATGTTTGAAAGACTCCCACATGTCAGATGTTGATTTACCCTCAAACAGCCGCCCCCAATCTAAATTCTTCAGTTCCTGCCTAATATTGTTATAATTAGCTTTCCCCCAATTTAGCACCTTCACCCGAGGACTACTCTTATCCTTATCCACAAGTACCTTAAAACTTATGGAATTATGGTCACTGTTCCCGAAATGCTTCCCTACTGAAACTTCGACCACCTGGCCGGGCTCATTCCCCAATACCAGGTCCAGTACGGCCCCATCCCTAGTTGGACTATCTACATATTGTTTCAGGAAGCCCTCCTGGATGCTCCTTACAAATTCTGCCCCATCCAAGCCCCTAGCACTAAGTGAGTCCCAGTCAATATAGGGGAAGTTAAAATCACCCACCACTACAACCCTGTTACCTTTACATCTTTCCAAAATCTGTCTACATATCTGCTCCTCTACCTCCCGCTGGCTGTTGGGAGGCCTGTAGAAAACCCCCAACAGCATGACTGCACCTTTCCTATTCCTGAACTCCACCCATATTGCCTCGCTGCATGACCCCTCCGAGGTGTCCTCCCGCAGTACAGCTGTGATATTCTCCTTAACCAGTAATGCAACTCCCCCACCCCTTTTACATCCCCCTCTATCCCGCCTGAAGCTTCTAAATCCTGGAACATTTAGCTGCCAATCCTGTCCTTCCCTCAACCAAGTCTCTGTAATAGCAACAACATCATAGTTCCAAGTACTAATCCAAGCTCTAAGTTCATCTGCCTTACCTGTTATACTTCTTGCATTGAAACAAATGCACTTCAGACCACCAGTCCCGCTGTGCTCCGCAACATCTCTCTGCCTGCTCTTCCTCTTAGTGTTACTGGCCTTATTTACTAGTTCCCCCTCATTTATTTCACTAGCTGCCCTTCTGCTCTGGTTCCCACCCCCACACCCCCCGCCACACTAGTTTAAACCCTCCCGAGTGACGCTAGCAAACCTCACAGCCAGGATATTAGTGCCCCTCCAGTTTAGATGCAACCCGTCCTTCTTGTACAGGTCCCATCTGTCCCTGAAGAGATCCCAATGGTCCAGATATCTGAAACCTTCCCTTCTAGACCAGCTGTTCAGCCACGTGTTTAGCTGCACTATCTTCCTATTTGTAGCCTCACTGGCACGTGGCACAGGGAGTAATCCCGAGATTACAACCCGAGAGGTCCTGTCTTTTAACTTTCTACCTAACTCCCTAAACTCCCCCTGCAGGACCTCATCACTCTTCCTGCCTATGTCGTTGGTACCGATGTGTACCACAACCTCTGGCTGTTCACCATCCCCCTTCAGAATGCCCCCTGTCTGTTCAGAGACATCCTTGACCCTGGCACCAGGGAGGCAACATACCATTCTGGAGTCTCTTTCATGTCCACAGAAGCGCCTATCTGTGCCCCTGACTATAGAGTCCCCTATAACTATTGCTCTTCTGCACTTTGTCCCTCCCTGCTGAACAACAGTGCCAGCCGTGGTGCCACTGCTCTGGCTGCTGCTGTTTTCCCCTGATAGGCCATCCCCCCCAACAGTATCCAAAATGGTATACTTGTTAGAGAGGGGGATAGCCACAGGGGATTCCTGCACTGACTGCCTGCCCCTTCTAGCGGTCACCCATCTATCTGCCTGCACCTTGGGTGCAACCACTTCTCTAAAATTCCTGTCTATGACACTTTCTGCCACCTGCATGCTCCTAAGTGCATCCAGTTGCCGCTCCAACTGATCCATGCGGTCTGTGAGGAGCTGCAACTGGGTACACTTCCTGCAGATGTAGTATCCGGAACGCTGGAAGCATCACAGACCTCCCACATCTCACAGGTGAAGCAATTCACCCCTCTAACTGACATTTCTAGCACTAATTAATAAATTAATTTAAAATAAATAAATACTTATTAAATCCTTACTTCTTTGGCCTCCTTATCTCGGGAGACATTAGAACATTAGAACATTAGAACATTACAGCGCAGTACAGGCCCTTCGGCCCTCGATGTTGCGCCGATCATCTGACCTACACTATTCCATTTTCATCCATATGTCTATCCAATGACCACTTAAATGCCCTTAAAGTTGGCGAGTCTACTACTGTTGCAGGCAGGGCGTTCCACGCCCCTACTACTCTCTGCGTAAAGAAACTACCTCTGACATCTGTCCTCTATCTATCTCCCCTCAACTTAAAGCTATGTCCCCTCGTGTTTGCCATCATCATCCGAGGAAAAAGTCTCTCACTATCCACCCTATCTAACCCTCTGATTATCTTGTATGTCTCTATTAAGTCACCTCTCCTCCTCCTTCTCTCTAACGAAAACAACCCCAAGTCCCTCAGCCTTTCCTCGTAAGACCTTCCTTCCATACCAGGCAACATCCTAGTAAATCTCCTCTGCACCCTTTCCAAAGCTTCCACATCCTTCCTATAATGCGATGACCAGAACTGCACGCAATACTCAAGGTGCGGCCTCACCAGAGTTTTGTACAGCTGCATCATGACCTCGTGGCTCCAAAACTCGATCCCCCTACTAATAAAAGCTATCACACCATATGCCTTCTTAACAGCCCTATTAACCTGGGTAGCAACTTTCAGGGATTTATGTACCTGGACACCAAGATCTCTCTGCTCATCTACACTACCAAGAATCTTCCCATTAGCCCAGTACTCTGCATTGCTGTTACTCCTTCCAAAGTGAATCACCTCACACTTCTCCGCATTAAACTCCATTTGCCATCTCTCAGCCCAGCTCTGCAGCCTATCTATGTCCCTCTGTACCCTACAACACCCTTCGACACTATCCACAACTCCACCGACCTTCGTGTCATCCGCAAATTTACTAACCCACCCTTCTACACCCTCATCCAGGTCATTTATAAAAATGACAAACAGCAGTGGCCCCAAAACAGAACCTTGCGGTACACCACTAGTAACTAAACTCCAGGATGAGCATTTGCCATCAACCACCACCCTCTGTCTTCTTTCAGCTAGCCAATTTCTGATCCAAAGCTCGAAATCACCTTCAACCCCATACTTCCGTATTTTCTGCAATAGCCTACCGTGGGGAACCTTATCAAACGCCTTACTGAAATCCATATGCACCACATCCACGGCTTTACCCTCATCCACCTGTTTGGTCACCTTCTCGAAAAACTCAATAAGGTTTGTGAGGCACGACCTACCTTTCACAAAACCGTGCTGACTATCGCAAATGAACTTATTCTTTTCAAGATGATTATAAATCCAAAGTACGGAAAGTCCTCATCAGAGAACTCCTCTTTGCTGACGATGCTGCTTTAACATCTCACACTGAAGAATGCCTGCAGAGTCTCATCGACAGGTTTGCGTCTGCCTGCAATGAATTTGGCCTAACCATCAGCCTCAAGAAAACGAACATCATGGGGCAGGATGTCAGAAATGCTCCATCCATCAATATTGGCGACCACGCTCTGGAAGTGGTTCAAGAGTTCACCTACCTAGGCTCAACTATCACCAGTAACCTGTCTCTAGATGCAGAAATCAACAAGCGCATGGGTAAGGCTTCCACTGCTATGTTCAGACTGGCCAAGAGAGTGTGGGAAAATGGCGCACTGACACGGAACACAAAAGTCCGAGTGTATCAGGCCTGTGTCCTCAGTACCTTGCTCTACGGCAGCGAGGCCTGGACAACGTATGCCAGCCAAGAGCGACGTCTCAATTCATTCCATCTTCGCTGCCTTCGGAGAATACTTGGCATCAGGTGGCAGGACTATATCTCCAACACAGAAGTCCTTGAAGCGGCCAACATCCCCAGCTTATACACACTACTGAGTCAGCGGCGCTTGAGATGGCTTGGCCATGTGAGTCGCATGGAAGATGGCAGGATCCCCAAAGACACATTGTACAGCGAGCTCGCCACTGGTATCAGACCCACCGGCCGTCCATGTCTCCGTTATAAAGACGTCTGCAAACGCGACATGAAATCGTGTGACATTGATCACAAGTCGTGGGAGTCAGTTGCCAGCATTCGCCAGAGCTGGCGGGCAGCCATAAAGACAGGGCTAAATTGTGGCGAGTCGAAGAGACTTAGTAGTTGGCAGGAAAAAAGACAGAGGCGCAAGGGGAGAGCCAACTGTGCAACAGCCCCAACAAACAAATTTCTCTGCAGCACCTGTGGAAGAGCCTGTCACTCCAGAATTGGCCTTTATAGCCACTCCAGGCGCTGCTTCACAAACCACTGACCACCTCCAGGCGCGTATCCATTGTCTCTCGAGATAAGGAGGCCCAAAAGAAAGAATAAATCCTATCTCTTATAACCCTTTCCAACATTTTACCCACAACCGAAGTAAGGCTCACAGGTCTATAATTACCAGGGCTGTCTCTACTCCCCTTCTTGAACAAGGGGACAACATTTGCTATCCTCCAGTCCTCCGGCACTACTCCTGTCGACAATGACGACATAAAGATCAACAACAAAGGCTCTGCAATCTCCTCCCTGGCTTCCCAGAGAATCCTAGGATAAATCCCATCTGGCCCAGGGGACTTATCTATTTTCACTCTTTCCAAAATTGCTAACACCTCCTCCTTGTGAATCTCAATCCCATCTAGCCTAGTAGGCTGTATCTCAGTAATCTCCTCGGCAACATTTTCTTTCTCTACTGTAAATACTGACGAAAAATATTCATTTAACGCTTCCCCTATCTCCTCTGATTCCGCACACAACTTCCCACTACTATCCTTGATTGGCCCTGTTCTAACTCTTATCATTCTTTTATTCCTGATATACCTATAGAAAGCCTTAGGGTTTTCTTTGATCCTATCCGCCAATGACTTCTCGTGTCCTCTCCTTGCTCTTCTTAGCCCTCCCTTTAGATCCTTCCTGGCTAGCTTGTAACTCTCAAGTGCCCTAACTGAGCCTTCACGTCTCATCCTAACATAAGCCGCCCTCTTCCTCTTGACAAGCACTTCAACTTCTTGAGTAAACCACGGCTCCCTCGCTCGACAACTTCCTCCCTGCCTGACAGGTACATACTTATCAAGGACACGCATTAGCTGCTCCTTGAATAAGCTCCACATTTCGTTTGTGCCCATCCCCTGCAGTTTCCTTCCCCATCCTACACATCCTAAATCTTGCCTAATCGAGTCATAATTTCCTTTCCCCCAGCTATAATTCTTGCCCTGCGGTATATACCTGTCCCTGCCCATCGCTAAGGTAAACCTAACCGAATTGTGATCACTATCGCCAAAGTGCTCACCTACATCTAAATCGAACACCTGGCCGGGTTCATTACCCAGTACCAAATCCAATGTGGCATCGCCCCTGGTTGGCCTGTCCACATACTGTGTCAGAAAACCCTCCTGCACACACTGGACAAAAACAGACCCATCTAAAGTACTCGAACTATAGTATTTCCAGTCAATATTTGGAAAGTTAAAGTCCCCCATAACCACTACCCTGTTACTCTCGCTCCTGTCGAGAATCATCTTCGCTATCCTTTCCTCTACATCTCTGGAACTATTCGGAGGTCTATAGAAAACTCCCAACAGGGTGACCTCTCCTCTCCTGTTTCTAACCTCGGCCCATACTACCTCAGTAGACGAGTCCTCAAACGTCCTTTCTGCCGCTGTAATACTTTCCTTGATTAACAATGCCACACCCCCCCTCTTTTACCCTCTTCTCTGTTCTTACTGAAACATCTAAATCCCGGAACCTGCAACATCCATTCCTGCCCCTGCTCTACCCATGTCTCTGAAATGGCCAGAACATCAGGATCCCAGGTACCAACCCATGCTGCAAGCTCACCCACCTTATTCCGGATGCTCCTGGCATTGAAGTAGACACACTTTAAACCAAGTTCTTGCTTGCCAGTGCCCTCTTGCGTCCCTGTAACCTTATCCCCTACCTCACTACTCTCAACAGCCTGTACACTGGAACTACAATTTAGGTTCCCTTTCCCCTGCTGATTTAGTTTAAACCCCCCCGAAGAGCACTAACAAATCTCCCCCCCAGGATATTGGTACCCCTCTGGTTCAGGTGAAGACCATCCTGTTTGTAGAGGTCCCACCTACCCCAGAAAGAGCCCCAATTATCCAGGAAACCAAAACCCTCCCTCCTACACCATCCCTGCAGCCACGTGTTCAACTCCTCTCTCTCCCTATTCCTCTCTTCGCTAGCACGTGGCACGGGCAACAACCCAGAGATAACAACTCTGGTTGTTCTCGCTCTAAGCTTCCACCCTAGCTCCCTGAATTTCTGCCTTAAATCCCCATCTCTCTTCCTACCTATGTTGTTGGTGCCTATGTGGACCACGACTTGGGGGTGCTCCCCCTCCCCCTTAAGGATCCCAAAAACATGATCAGAGACATCACGTACCCTGGCACCTGGGAGGCAACACACCAACCGTGAGTCTCTCTCGTTCCCACAGAACCTCCTATCTGTTCCCCTAACTATGGAGTCCCCAATGACTAATGCTCTGCTCCTCTTCCCCTTTCCCTTCTGAGCAACAGGGACAGACTCTGTGCCAGAGACCTGCACCCCATTGCTTACCCCTGGTAAGTCGTCCCCCCCAACAGTATCCAAAACGGTATACCTGTTGTTGAGGGAAACGGCCACAGGGGATCTCTGCACTGCCTGCTGGTTCCCTTTCCTTCCCCTGACGGTAACCCATCTACCTACTTCTTTTACCTGAGGTGTGACTGCCTCCCTATAACTCCTGTCAATAATCCCCTCTGCCTCCCGAATGATCCGAAGTTCATCCAGCTCCAGCTCCAGTTCCCTAACGCGGTCTGCGAGGAGCTGGAGTTGGGTGCACTTCCCGCAGATGCAGTCAGCAGGGACACTCTTGGCGACCCCTACCTCCCACATTCTGCAGGAGGAACATACAACTGCCTTTACCTCCATTCCCACTATTCTAGATTCCCAACAAATCTACTGAAAAACCAAACGAAAAAAAAAAGTCAAAACTTGTTCGCTTAGCAATCCGACGGACTGAACTTTTTAAATAAAAAGCTTACCTTATCAACACACCAGAGTCCTTTTTTTTTGGTTAGAGGAGGAGGGTGGGTGGGAGACACTACAAGTGTAGTGTCTCGGGTACAGCCACCACACAAATATATACCTTTTTCCTTACCCAGCAGTCCCCTGGTCCTCCGAAACAAAAGGGGATTAACTTGTAACTTACTGAAATTGACCGCTCAGCTGTAAGTCCACTCCGCACCTCGTTCTGTCAAGCTGTGAAATTGACCGCTCAGCTGTAAGTCCGCTCCGCACCTCGTTCTGTCAAGCTGCTCCTCGCAAAAAAAAAAAGAAAAAAGACAATGGGTAAGCGCCTGGAGCTGGTCAGTGGGTTGTGAAGCAGCGCCTGGAGTGGCTATAAAGGCCAATTCTAGAGTGACAGACCCTTCCACAGGTGCTGCAGAGAAATTTGTTTGTCGGGGCTGTTACACAGTTGGCTCTCCCCTTGCGCCTCTGTCTTTCTTCCTGCCAACTACTAAGTCTCTTCGACTCGCCACACTTTAGCACCGCCTTTATGGCTGCCCGCCAGCTCTGGCGGACGCTGGCAACTGACTCCCACGACTTGTGATCAATGTCACAGGGCTTCATGTCGCGTTTGCAGACGTCTTTAAAGCGGAGACATGGACGGCCGGTGGGTCTGATACTAGTGGCGAGCTCGCTGTACAATGTGTCTTTGGGTTATTGTTATAATTAACTATAAGGTCCCAAGTGCTAGATTCCTACTATAAATATTAAATGCTAACTAAATACAGTAATCTCCTCCCTCTGGTTTAGTTACTCGACTTATTAATTAGTTAATTAGGGTTTTAATCAATTTTTATCAATGTTTTATTTTCAAATTCAGTAAAAATTCCCTACCAGCCAATCAGGTCACAGCTTTCCTGTGACATCACTTTCAGTTTTTTTTACCAGAGGTAAGTTTTTGATACTTATCGGTCTAGAACTCCGCCCTCCGAGTCTTATCCCAGTCAGCTGTGCTCTTTGGAAGCTCTCGGCTCCCCTCACTCTGAGGACAGGTAGGAAATGAAAGGCGTTTCTCGCTCCCTCCTCACCGAACTTTTTCAGTTACCAAACTTCCACTATAGCACTCGAATGCAACCCAAGGCAGCACTCCAGTGCAAACCAGGTTTACTCACCAGGGTAATGGTTACTCACTGTGTAACTGCACACAGTCACTTTTTATTCAGCACAGCAAGGGTTAATCACTGTGTAACTGCACACAGACACTGTTTATTCAGCAGGGTAAGGGTTACTCACTGTGTAACTGTACAGAGTCACTGTTTATTCAACACGCAAGGGTTACTCACTGTGTAACTGCACAGAGTCACTGTTTATTCGGCAGGGTAAGGGTTACTCACTGTGCAACTGCACAGCGTCACTGTTTATTCAACAAGGTAAGGGTTACTTACTGTGTAACTGTACAGAGTCACTGTTTATTCAACAAGGTAAGGGTTACTTACTGTGTAACTGTACAGAGTCACTGGTTATTCAGCAGGGTAAGGGTTACTCACTGTGCAACTGCACACAGTCACTTTTTATTCAGCACAGCAAGGGTTAATCACTGTGTAACTGCACACAGACACTGTTTATTCAGCAGGGTAAGGGTTACTCACTGTGTAACTGCACAGAGTCACTATTTATTCAGCAGGGTGAGGGTTACTCACTGTGTAACTGCACAGAGTCACTATTTATTCAGCAGGGTGAGGGTTACTCACTGTGTAACTGCACAGAGTCACTATTTATTCAGCAGGGTGAGGGTTACTTACTGTGTAACTGTACAGAGTCACTGTTTATTCAGCAGGGTAAGGGTTACTCACTGTGTAACTGTACAGAGTCACTGTTTATTCAGCAGGGTAAGGGTTACTCACTGCGTAACTGTGTCCCTGCACTGATTTATAAAATGGATTGACGTTTAACTGGGTGGAGCTCTAATGAAAAATTGTAAGGCTGATAAAGATATGAAGATCTACCAGGTATGTGTTTATCAGCAGCTCCATCTGCCCATTATCTCCCTCCATTGTCAACTTCTCCCTGATCAAAAACATGAGCTAGCTGCCAATCAAACACCAAACAGGAAGGTCAGAGTTCAAATGTCAAAAAGAAGTCAATGTCAGAAAGAAAACTTGATCTGAATGATTGATCATTGTGTGTTCCACTCTACTGTCCTTTACTCTGGTCTTTCTCAGGACACCAGTCCAAAGCTTCTCGGAGACTTCGCTGCATTAGAATGTTGAAGTTACAGTTCTGAGTTCGATTTTTTTAGCACAAGCGAATATTCGGTCTCTCTTTCTCTCTATCTATTTATTTTCTCTCTCTCTCTCTCTCTCTCTGTCTCCCTTTCTTTCTCTGTCTCACTCTGCCTACTGGCATTGAACACAGATCTCTTTCTCACTCTTAATTTCTGTCTCTGTCACTCTGCATCTCGCCCTCTCCCTTGATCTCTCTCTCTCTCTCTCTATCTGTCTCGGATTCTCAGTTTTTCTCTGTCTCTCTTTCTCTGTCTCTCTCTCTCTTTTTTCCCTGCTTTCCTCTCTCTCTCTCTCTCTCTGTCTGTCCATCTCTGTCTTTCTCACTTTCTCTCTGTCTCTGTCTTCCTCTGTCGCTCTCTCCGTGTTTCTGTTTTTCTCTATCTCTGCCTTTCACTGTCACTCTCTCCCTATCTATCTCTGATTCCTCCCTCTCTCTGTCTCTCTCTCTACCTGTCTCTGTGTTCCTCTGCCTCTCTCCCCCTGTCTCCACAGGTGGTCTTTAGTTGAGTTTCAAGTCATTCCCAGACACTGTCAGTGAGATGTGAATTGGTGAACACCCCGTATATAAGTTGTCATGGTGCGTTGGTTTTAAAAGACCTTCAAAAGCACTAAACTGTAAGTCCCTTATTGCTTGCCTACACCTGACATAGCCTGAGTGAAAGCGGTATCTCGTGTATCTGTTAACATGCAGCTGCCGGCTGTTAAACTCTCAAACAAATGGGCTTTAGATTTTGATCAAGATAGAATGTTAACAGTGGTGTCCAATTCTCTCTTCACCCTTTACCTATTCTTTCCCTAGTGTTTTGACCATAAGAGGGAGAGAGCAACTAAGTGTGAGCAACAGATCAAAGTAGTGGAGAGAGGGGGTAGCATGGGCGATTGTGATGTGGTCAACACACAGCCACCAGAGAGAGGGATCTTCACCAGTGTTAGCCACGTCAGATTCCAGGTCAAAGGGTAACAAGCCCCAACAGCTACTGGAACACCCACATCCGCAATGCATTTACTCACAAGTCAACTGTTCCAGTCACATTTATTCACTGGACTTTTGTCCACTGATAGCATGAGCATCCCCAAACAAGCCTCTTATGATCTTCTCATCTACATGTTACCTTGCCATGTACACAGTATCTACCCATGTACGCAGTATGTTCTCATGTACACAGTGTCTCCACGGGTACATGGTATCTCCTCATATACATGGTATGTTCTCATGTACACAATATCTCCTCGTGTCCATGGTGGCTCCTCAGGTACATGGAAATTTCTCATGTATGTGGTATTACCTCACTTGCACCCCCTCCCCCTCCCCCCAAACTATTGGTGAAACAAGGGGGCAAAGGTTATTTCTGTCTATTCTGCCATTCACTGGCTGCTTTGAGTCTGATGTTTTGTATCCTGACGTAGAGCCCAAACTCCCAAGTCATCTCGACCCTCAACCCCCTGAATTCATCCCCTTGGTTAAGGTATTTGTCTGGGGTTGAGCTCATTTTTATTCACCTCCCTTTCTGTGAAGCTGTCTGTTGTCCATTGTTTCTCAGGGTCACTTGGGGATACTCTCAAGCCATCTCCATTTGCTTTGCAGAAATGCACATCTTCCTTTCTTTCCCAATGCTGCTATGGGCAGGCACACTGTCGCGGGACCAGTGACTCAACTGTCAATTTGTAGGCCTCGGCCTAGACCAGACCCTTCAGCAGGTAGGTGTTGGGGGCCAGACAGGAGGGAGGACCTCGGCACAGTTATCTCCATTTCCCCGTAGGCTCCGCCAAATTTCACACAGAAGCATTGGGAACACAGGTGGAAATCCAACAGGGATCTTGGCACTGGCCCTGGCCCTGCCAACCAATTACATGAAGGCTGGGGACGGAGAAGCCAGTGGAGGTCCCCCTGCACGGGATCGGATAGGGCAACTCTGATGGGTCTCATAAGCCACGTCCCTCATTCTCATTCATGGCCTCACCTCTCCCCATCTCGGCCATCTCCTCCAGCTCTGTAACCCTCCAAGGTCTCTGCTTTCCCCCAACTCCATCACCTCACCATTGACGGCTCTGCCTTCAGCTGCTTGCGCCCCAAACTCTGGGATTCCCTCCACGCCATTTCCTCCGCCTTTAAGACACTTGTTTAAAACCTACCTCTTTGACCAAGCTTTTAGTCGTTTGCCCAAATATCTCCTCACATGGTCCAGCATTCAATTTTGTCGTAACACTCCTGGGAAGCACCTTGGGACCTTTAACTAAGTTAAAGGCGCTATATAAATCTAAGTTTTGTTCTTCTTCATTCTCCCACTGCGAGTCCAGGCTGTTGCCTCAGAGATCGGCGTTATTGCCAATGAAAGGGTTAAAATAAGATTCACAAAGCAGGCATATTGGCCCAGCAGAATATTTGACAAAATGACATTGAACAGCATTACCATCACTGAATCCTCCACCATTAAACATCCTGGGGGTTACCATTGACCAGAAACTGAACTGGACCAGCCACCTAAATGCTGTGGCTACAAGAGCAGGTCAAAGACTAGGAATCCTGCGGCAAGTAACTCACCTCTTGTCTCCCCAACGTCTGTCCATCTACGAGGCAGGAGTGTGATGGAATACTCACCACTTGCCTGGATGGGTGCAGAGGCAACAACACTCAAGAAGCTCGACACCATCCAGGACAAGGCAGCCCGCTTGATTGGCACCCCATTCACAAATATTTACTCCCTCCACCACCGATGCACAGTGGCAGCAGTGCGTACCATCTACAAGATGCACTGCAGCAACTCACCAAGGCTCCTTCGACAGCATCTTTCAAACCCGCGACCTCTACCAACTAAAAGCACAAGGGCAGCAGATGCATGGAAACACCACCACCTGCAAGTTCTCCCAAGCCACACACCATCCTGACTTGGAACTATATCGGCGTTCCCTCACTGTCGCTGGGTGAAAATCCTGGAACTCCCTTCCTAACAGCACTGTGGGTGTACCTACCCCACATGGACTGCAGTGGTTCAAGAAGGCAGCTCACCACCACCTTCTCAAGGGCAATTAGGGATGGGCAATAAATGCTGGCCTAGCCAGCGATGCTCACATCCGATACATGAATTTTAAAAAAGGCCCAGCCCCCTTCAAGCTGTGTAACTACTGCCAGGGCCAGATGCCTGGGAGTAGATGTTCTTGCCTTGCATTTGGTGAACTCAGTGCTTGACCTCCCAGGAAGATCTGCATCCCCCATGCACACCCTCAACCACCAGTACAGTGGCAATGATTAACTTGTGTACTTACGGTCCATTCATATTTCTCTAAAAGAATGTAGTTATAACTATGAGGGAATTGGAATAAAATGAGAGAAGTCAATGATTACAGAGGGAGTGTCATTGTGCGAAGCTCATAATAAAGCTCTGATGATTGAGGTCTGTGACCATCCACAGACCCTGACACATCATCGCACATGACACAACAAAACACGGAGCAACAAGCCCCAGAACCTCTAAGAGTTTGACGCCACGAGGGAAGGGTTCCTCAGTGTGTTTTCTATGGTATTGTGTGCAGTGCACAAGATTATTGCTTTCAGGTGTAATTGTAGAGAATATTCCAACTTGTCCTTCTAATTATTATTTTCACTGTCTGTCTCTGATAGTCTCAATGCAAAATAATCAGCGATTCAGTATTCTTCTCTATAATCTTCCACAGTCTATTCAACAGTAACCCATCAAAGTGAGAGTCCAACCACCAGAATCCCCTTTAAGTGAGAATCCAACCACCAGGACCCTTTAAAGTGACAGTCCACCCACCAGAACCCTTTAAAGTGACAGTCCAACCATCAGAAACCTTTAAAGTGACAGTCCGCCCACCAGGACCCTTTAAAGAGAGAGCCCAACCATCAGGATCCCTTTAAAGTGACAGTCCACCCCACCAGGACCCTTTAAAGTGATAGTCCAACAATCAGGATCCCTTTAAAGTGAGCCTCTAACCACCAGGATCCATTTAAAGTGACAGTCCGACCATCAGGGCCCCTTAAAATTCAAAGTCCAACCACCAGGATCCCTTTAAAGAAGGAATTTCACTATCAGGGACCCTTTAAACTGGGCGTTTCATCAGCAGGACAACTTTGCAGAGGCAATCTCATTATTAAGACCTCTCTTAAAGGGAGAACATCACCTCAGGATATCTTTTAATGCCATGTTACCACGACTGGGACCAGTTCTTCTTGCTATTCACACTGAGATTGGTGGATTTAAGAAAGCTGTTGCCTGGAATGAGAATGAGAAGTCATTGATGAATCAGTCTTACACTGTCCGGTTGGATACGAGCCATTGCCTATCTGGAAGGACTGAAGGTTACCTTTAAGAGAGATGGAAGAACTTTGCATTTATTTTCCACTTCTCACATCCTCTGCTCATCCCAAAGGGCTTTGCAGCCAATGACCTTTGAGGCGTAGGCAATGTTGTTATTTAGGAAAACTCGGGCGCCAAGTTTATGCACAGCAAGATCCCACAGAGCAGCAGCAAGGTAAATGGCCAGTCAATTCTATCTTTGGTGCTGTTTGGTGAGGGATGAATGTCAACCAGGACACCGGGAATGGGTGGGGTGGGGGGGGGGGGGGGTGGGCGGTGGGATTTCCGGTGGGAAGCTGCTGGTTTCATTCAGTTTGCTGCTCGTATACTGTGGTATGAAAGAGACCGTGCCATTTTAACCACTGGGCATTGTTCACATGGAGGAAGGACACCCTAAAAGAAAATCAAAGGGCCTTTATCCTTACCCAGAGGCCTCTCTGTCTTCCCACTCCTCTTTTTCCCACTTAGTGCAATCCAGGGAATTCTTTTTATTCATTCCTGGGATGTGGTATGATGGCATAGTGGTTATTTAATGGACCAATAATCCGGAGGCCTGGACAAATGATCTAGAAACTTGGTTCTAGCCAGGCCTGTGTTTGTTGCCCATCCCTAATTGCCCTTGGGAAGGTGGTGGTGAACCGCCTTCTTGAATGGAGCTGAGTGCCTTTGCTTGGCCATTTCAGAGGGCAGTTAAAGGGTCAACTGCATTGCGATGGGTCTGGAGTCACATGTAGGCCAGGACAGGTAAGGTGGGCAGATTTCCTTCCCTAAGGGACGTTAGCCGAACCAGATGGGTTTTTGCAGCAGTCATCAGACTGTTTCGTGGCGGCTGATGATAGCTTATTTTAAATGCTTGTTATACTTAACTAATAATACAGCTGCTGTGATGGGACTTGAACTCATTTGTAAGATTTTAGTCCAGCTTTCTGGATTACAGAGTCCAGAAACATAATTGCTATGCTACTGCTCCACACCAGTTTAAGAGTGGGCACCAGCACAGACATAATGGGCCGAATGTCCTCCTTTTGATGTGTGAAATTCCTTCCATCGTTCTAATTTATCACATCTCACAGAATGTTTCGAAGCCTTTACTACAATGAATTACTCCGAGGTGTATTTGCTGTTACTATGAGACCAGATGTAGGAGCCAATTTGCATACAGGAAGACCTTGAAAATGGCCAGGAGATGAGTGAGCAACGAATCTGTTTGTTAATACTGTTCCTTGAGGGATAAATATTGACCAGGATACTGGGCGGGAGCGGGAGTGGGAGCGGGGGGACGGGCAGGGAGAATTCTCCTCCTTGTCTTCGAAATGGTGCCATGGGAATTTTTTATTTTACATCCACCTGAGAGAAGCAGACGGGGCCTCGGTTTAACATTTTATCTGAAAGAGGCACCTCCGACAGTGCAGCACCCCCTCAGCACTGCACTGGAGTGTCTGCGTCGATTAAGGGCTCAGGTCCTAGTGAGGGGCTTAACCTGGACAGTTTAATTGACTGTAGACTTTCAAATAGACAAGTACAGCGGCCTTAATACGGCAGGGATGTTATGTGTAAAACATAAATAAGCCACAAACCCGCAAAGTATAACCTTGGAGTGTTTAGACGGAGTATTTTTGGCTTTGGAAGCCTGTTTATTTAAAGAGTTTGTAAGGTCGGATGAACTGATGCAGAATGGAGGATGATTGGAGCTGTGCGGCAGGGGTGTGGGTGCTGTGCTCTGACAGCACACTGGGACATAATTGTGCATAGTATTCAAGGTCATGAGGAGAGAGAGAAGGTGAGAACACTGTTACCACTGTGAGCCATTACAGCACAGAGGGGAACTGAGTCACATAGCAGGGAGCGTGACCTAAAAACCTGCTCGGTTCTACAAATGAAACCCAACCCAAGCCCGACAGAACCACAATTTGACCCAAGCCCGACCCGGCCCGAGTCCTTCCATTTTTTTCCCACGCCCGACCTAACCTGACCCGACGCCTGGAATATAATCAACTTTAATGAAGAGGTTGTGCTCTACCTTGGATGGAATCGCTCACTGCCTCACTGCAGACCTAGTGTGGAGCGTTTCCCGTCTTGACGTCCTGGCTGTCCCAGTGTCTGACCCAGCCTGGCCTGACTTGACCTGACCCGAGCCAGAATGCCGGACCCGGAAGAGGGACCTGACCCGACCTGAACCTGACACATGTTGTCGGGTCCTGTCGGGTTCGATTCGGGTAGCCATGCTCTAGCATGACTGGGAGTGTGACTGTGTATCTGGAAGTGTGACTGTATCTGGGAGTGTGACTGTGTATCTGGGAGTGTGACTGTATCTGGGAGTGTGACTGTATCTGGGAGTGTGACTGTGTATCTGGGAGTGTGACTGTATCTGGGAGTGTGACTGCGTATCTGGGAGTGTGACTGTATCTGGGAGTGTGACTGTGTATCTGGGAGTGTGACTGTGTATCTGGGAGTGTGACTGCGTATCTGGGAGTGTGACTGTATCTGGGAGTGTGACTGTATCTGGGAGTGTGACTGCGTCTGGGAGTGTGACTGCGTATCTGGGAGTGTGACTGTACCTGGGAGTGTGACTGTATCTGGGAGTGTAACTGTTTATCTGGAAGTGTGACTGTGTATCTGGGAGTGTGACTGTGTATCTACGTGTGTGACTGTGAATCTGGGAGTGTGACTCTGTTTCTGGGAGTGTGACTGTTTATCTGGAAGTGTGACTGTGTATCTACGAGTCTGACTGTGAATCTGGGTGTGTGACTGTGTATCTGGGAGTGTGACTGTTGTCATGCTGGACCCCCACCTGCCAAGAATGAGGCACATTAATGTTGTCATGAACATTGATTTTAAACAGTTACTGGACTGAAGAAAAGACTTGTCAAGCAGATCAGCCATGGCTGGAAAAGACATTTGCATATTAACAGACAGTGATACAATCCAAGATGTGGTCAGACCAGTTAGTCACATGACTAACCTGCTTGGCAACCTGGGGTTTTCTGAATTGTACAAACAGTTTGAACGGAGAGTGTCTGTTTGCTCCTGGACTGAGAAGATCTCTCCTGTCTGCTCCCATTTCTTTCTCACAAGCCTCCGAATCCACTGAAAACACATGAACCCCCACGAGAGAAAAGCCTCCGACAGCGAACAAGGTTTAAGAAGAATACTGGGCCTCAGCAAAAAGCAAGATCTACCTACAATCAAGGACTTTACAGTGAGCTTGAAGATCCGTAACAAAAAACCCTCTTTGGAGATTGCCTCAAACTTTTCAACTTTATTCTTCTTCTGCTCTTTTCTGTCTCTATTTGGGTATCATGTAAGCACACTAGAGTGAGCACGTTGTGTATCTGTAGGCATCAACCAAATTGGAATTTAAGTTTAATAAATTTCAACATTTCTTCTTTCAAGCTCAGAAAACCTGTTTGTGCTGGTTTCTTTGCCTTATAATTTGAAAGCGGTGAACAAGGATTCACCAAGGAGGAGCTAAAACATGGTGTGTTTAAAATTAAACTCTGTTACAGTAAGACCAGGTGAAGGCTAAAAGGGAACTCGAGACCTCTTCCTCACCTGGTCGTAACACTATGCATCTGGGAGTGTGACTGTGCATCTCGGAGTGTGACTGTGTATCTCGGAGTGTGACTGCGTATCTCGGAGCGTGACTGTATCTGGGAATGTGACAGTGTATCTATGAGTGTGACTGTTTATCTGGGAGTGTGAATGTTTATCTGGCAGTGTGACTGTATCTGGGAGTGTGACTGTATCTGGGAGTGTGATTGTATCTGGGAGCATGGCTGTGTATCTGGGAGTGTGACTGTTTATCTGGCAGTGTGACTGTATCTGGGAGTGTGATTGTTTATCTGGGAGTGTGACTGTTTATCGGCAGTGTGACTGTATCTGGGAGTGTGACTGTATCTGGGAGCATGACTGTGTATCTGGGAGTGTGAGTGTGTATCTGGGAGTGTAACTGTGTATCTGGGAGTGTGACTGTTTATCTGGGAGTGTGACTGTTTATCGGCAGTGTGACTGTATCTGGGAGCATGACTGTGTATCTGGGAGTGTGAATGTTTATCTGGGGGTGTGACTGTTTATCGGCAGTGTGACTGTATCTGGGAGTGTGACTGTGTATCTGGGAGTGTGACTGTGTATCTGGGAGTGTGACTGTGTATCTGGGAGTGTAACTGTGTATCTCAGAGTGCGAGTGTGAATTCCATGTTAAGTTTGAAAGTGATATGCTCCACCACTTAAACTTAAACAAAGCCAATTAGGTAAGAGGGGAGAACTGGCTAAGGTAAATTGGGTAAATAGACTAAAAGGTGAGGCGGGAAATGAACCTTTAAAGAAACAATTCAAAATGTTCAACAAAAATACATTCCATTGAAAAACAAAAACTCAGCCAGGAAGACCCATCCGTGGCTCACTCAGGAAGTTAAGGAAAGTATTAGATTAAAAGAAAAGGCTTACAATGTTGCAAAAAACAGTAGCAAGTCTGAGGAATGGGAGTGTTTTAGAAACCAGCAAAGGGCCATAAAAAGTTGATAAAAAGGAAAAAAATTGAATATGAGAGTGAACTAGCCAGTAACATATAAACAGATTGTAAGGTATATAAAAAGGAAGAGAGTAGCTAAAGTAGATGTTGGTTCATAAGAAGTAGAGACAGGAGAAATTATCATGGGGAATGAGAAACTGGCAGAGGCATTGAACAAATATTTTATGTCTGTCTTCACAGTAGAAAACACAAGTTCCATACCAGAAATAGACAGTAACCTGGGGGCTAATAAGAATGAGGAAATTAAGGAAATTCATATCAGCAGAGAAAAAGTATTGGAGAAATTTAAGGGACTAAAATCTGACAAATCTCCAGGACCTGAAGGCCTAAACCTTCGGGTTCTAAAAGAGATAGCTGCAGATATAGTGAATGCACTATCTATAATTTCTCAAAATTCCATAGATTCGGGAACGGTCCCATCAGATTGGAAGTTGGCAAATGTTACACCGCTTTTCAAGAAAGGAGGGAGAGGGAAACAGGGAACTACAGGATAGTTAGCCTAACATCAGTCGTTGGGAAAATGCTGGAATCTATTATTAAGGAAGTCTAAACAATGCACTTAGAAAAGCACAGTATGATTAGAACAAGTCAACATGGTTTTACGAAAGGGAAATCCTGTTTGACAAATTTATTAAGGTTTTTGAGGATATAACTAGTAGGGTAGATAAAGGAGAATCAATAGATGTAGTATACCTAGATTTCCAAAAGGCATTCGATAAGGTGCCAGACAAAAGGTTGATTGGCAAGATAAGGGCTCATGGAGTTGAGGGTAATATATTAGCATGGATAGATGATTGGTTAACAGACAGGAAGCAACAAATGGGCATAAACGGGGCAATTTCAAGTTGGTAGGGATTAAATAGTGGAGTGCTGCAAGGATCAGTACTGGGGCCTCAGCTATTTACAATCTATATTAATGACTTAGATGAAGAGACAGAGAGTAATGTATCTAAGTTTGCTGATGATACAAAGCTCGGTGGAAAGGTAAGCTGTGGGGAGGATGTAGAGAGGCTGCGAAGAGATATAGACAGGTTAGGTGAGTGGGCAACAAGAGGGCAGATGGAGTATAATGTAGGGAAGTGTAAAGTTATTTGGTCGTAGGAATAGAAAAGCAGAATATTTTTTAAAAGGAATGCAACTTGTAAGTGTTGATGTTCAAAAAGACTTGGGTGTGCTTGCACATGGAACGCAGAAAGTTAACATGCAGGTACCACAAACAGTTAGGAAGGCAAATGGCATGTTGGCCTTTATTGCAAGGGGATTGGAGTACAGGAATAAAGGAGCATTGCTACAATTGTACAGGGTTTTGGTGAGACCACATCTGGAATACTGTGTGCAGTTTTGGTCTCCATATTTAAGAAAGGATATACTTGCATTGGAGACAATGCAGTGAAGGTTCACTAGTTGGTCCCTGGGTTGAGAGGATTGTCCTATGATGAGAGACTAAGTAAATTTTGCATGTACTATCTGGAGTTTAGAAGAATGAGAGGTGATCTCATTGAAGCATCTGCACCTTCTCCTTTGTTATCTCTTGCCCAACCCCCACCTCACTTGTTTATAATCTGTGACTTTTCTAATATTTGTCAGTTCCGAAGAAGGGTCACTGACCCGAAACGTTAACTCTGCTTCTCTTTCCACAGATGCTGCCAGACCTGCTGAGTGAATCCAGCATTTCTTGTTTTTGTTTTAGATTTCCAGCATCCGCAGTATTTTGCTTTTATTTTAGTGTTTAATTCACTGCCACTTCTCTTCCAGGAATGCCTACCTTGAAGAAGTTCTGCACTTCTCTCCGATGGGATTTTCGTTTGTCTCTTTTACCTTGTTCACCTTCATTGCTTTCTATTTCCCTCCTGGTGTTTGATAAGGTATCTACCAAAACTCGTTTTCACAGCCACATCTCCTTCCTCAGTGACTGTCTCCGGCTCCGACTGATTCCACGTGGATTCCAACTGCAGTTTCACCCATCATGCTTTGAAACCACCCAGGATCACAGGTATCTCCGAGAAATACAACGTTCCTCGGACTGCTACTCTCGCCGCATCCTGAGATCTACACTCAGTGCTATGCGCCGCCATATGCACACACTGGACCTCTCTCTCCAGCAGCACCGTCTCACCTTATCTCAAATCTGTTCTACTCCGCAGTTTCATCTCATCTTACGTCTCATCCGACGCATTAACAAAAAACTTTTTTTCTTCCTTTCAGGTGTTAAGGAACGCAAGCTCCAGCAGCTGATGGGGACTAATGCCCCTCCAGATCCTCCTTCCGCTTCACTTCCCTCTGACCCCACCCCTTCTGATCTGACCCCTTGCCGTGTATTCACTATACCCTCTGACCTCCCCCTCTCTGATGCTGAGCGTTCTGTACTCAGCAAAGGACTCAGTTTTATCCCCTTACGCCCCCACCTCAATGAATTTCGCGCTCGGCATGACGTTGAGCTCTTCTTCCGTCGCCTCCGCCTCCGGGCTCACTTCTTTGACCAGGAGTCCTCCCCCCGACCAGCAGACCCATTCACCCGCCTCCAGCATTCTCCCTCTACCTGGACCCCTCACCCTGGCCTCTTACCCGCTCTTGATCTCTTCATTGAAAACTGTCGGCGAGACATTGGTCGTCTCAATTTCTCTGCCCCCCTCACTCACTCTAACCTGTCCCCCTCTGAACTTGAGGCACTCCGTTCTCTCAGGTCTAACCCCGACATGGTCATCAAACCTGCAGACAAGGGTGGTGCTGTTGTTGTATGGCGTACCGACCTCTACCTTGCAGAAGCTCAACGCCAACTCACAGACACCTCTTCCTACCTCCCTCTGGACCATGACCCCACCACCGAACATCAAGCCACCGTCCAAAGGACTGTCACTGACCTCATCTCCTCTGGAGATCTTCCCTCTACAGCTTCCAACCTCATAGTCCCGCAACCCCGGACAGCCCGCTTCTATCTCCTTCCCAAAATCCACAAACGGGACTGTCCCGGCAGACCCATTGTGTCAGCCTGCTCCTGCCCAACTGAACTTATTTCTTCCTATCTAGACTCTATCTTTTCTCCGCTGGTCCAGTCTCTTCCCACCTACATCCGTGACTCTTCTGACGCCCTACGTCATTTTGACAATTTCCAGTTTCCTGGTCCCAACCGCCTCCTCTTCACTATGGACGTCCAATCGCTCTACACCTCCATCCCCCACCAGGATGGTTTGAGGGCTCTCCGCTTCTTCCTGGAACAGAGGCCCAACCAGTCCCCATCCACCACCACCCTCCTCCGCCTGGCTGAACTTGTTCTCACATTGAACAACTTCTCCTTCAACTCCACGCACTTCCTTCAAGTAAAAGGTGTCGCTATGGGTACCCGCATGGGTCCTAGTTATGCCTGTCTTTTTGTGGGATATGTCGAGCATTCTTTGTTCCAGTCCTACTCAGGCCCCCTCCCCCAACTCTTTTTCCGGTACATTGATGACTGTATCGGTGCCGTTTCCTGCTCCCGCCCCGAACTCGAAAACTTTATCAACTTTGCTTCCAATTTCCACCCTTCTCTCACCTTTACATGGTCCATCTCTGACACTTCCCTTCCCTTCCTCGACTTCTCTGTCTCCATCTCTGGGGATAGGTTGTCTACCAATATCCATTATAAGCCCACTGACTCCCACAGCTACCTCGACTACACTTCTTCACACCCTACCTCCTGTAAGGACTCCATTCCATTCTCCCAGTTTCTCCGTCTCCGACGCATCTGCTCTGATGATGCTACCTTCCATGACGGTGCTTCTGATATGACCTCCTTTTTCCTCAACCGAGGATTTCCCCCCACTGTGGTTGACAGGGCCCTCAACCGTGTCCGACCCATTCCCCGCACCTCTACCCTCACCCCTTCCCCTCCCTCCCAGAACCGTGACAGGGTTCCCCTTGTCCTCACTTTTCATCCCACCAGCCTCCATATCCAAAGGATCATCCTCCGCCATTTTCGCCACCTCCAGCGTGATGCCACTACCAGTCGCATCTTCCCCTCCCTTCCCCTGTCAGCATTCCGAAGGGATCATTCCCTCCTCGACACCCTGGTCCACTCCTCCATTACCCCCACCACCTCGTCCCCGTCCCAGGGCACCTTCCCTTGCAATCGCAGGAGGTGTAACACCTGCCCATTTACCTCCTCTCTCCTCACTATCCCAGGCCCCAAACACTCCTTTCAGGTGAAGCAGCGATTTACTTGTACTTCTTTCAATGTAGTATACTGTATTCGCTGCTCACAGTGTGGTCTCCTCTACATTGGGGAGACCAAGCGCAGACTGGGTGACCGCTTTGCGGAACATCTCCGCTCAGTCCGCAAGCAGGACCCTGAGCTTCCGGTTGCTTGCCATTTCAACACTCCCCCCTGCTCTCATGCTCACATCTCTGTCCTGGGATTGCTGCAGTGTTCCAGTGAACATCAACGCAAGCTCGAGGAACAGCATCTCATCTACTGATTAGGCACACTACAGCCTGCCGGACTGAACATTGAGTTCAATAATTTCAGAGCATGACAGCCCCCCACTTTACTTTCATTTTTAGTCATTTTTAGTTAATTTTTCTTCCTTTTTTTTTTTGCATTCCTTTTTACATTTTTTGCATTTATTTCATTTCATCTTAGTTTGTTCAGTTTGCTTACCCACTGTTTTTTTCAGGTTGTTTTTCTTCAGGTTTGCACTTGCTGATGTTCTATATTCAGTATATTCACACCTAATCTGTACTAATGCTTTGTCTTTCAAAACACCATTAACATATTGTTTGCCTTTGCTCCGTGACCTTTTGGTCAGCTATGTGGCCTGGTCCAATCTGCACCTTCTCCTTTGTTATCTCTTGCCCAACCCCCACCTCACTTGTTTATAATCTGTGACTTTTCTAATATTTGTCAGTTCCGAAGAAGGGTCACTGACCCGAAACGTTAACTCTGCTTCTCTTTCCACAGATGCTGCCAGACCTGCTGAGTGAATCCAGCATTTCTTGTTTTTGTTTAAGATTCTGAAGGGGCTGGATAGGGTAGGTACCGAGAGATTGTTTCCGCTGGACGGGGAATCTAAAACACGGGGGGCACAGTCTCAGGATAAGGGGCCAATCATTCAGGACTGAGATGAGGAGAAATTACTTCACTCAAAGGATTGTGAATCTGTGGAATTCTCCACCCCAGAGGGTTGTGGATGCTCCATCATTGAACACATTTAAGGCTGGGATAGAGAGATTTTTGGCCTTGCAGGGACTTGGGATATGGTGAGCAGGCCGGAAAGTGGAGTTGAATCCTAAGATCAGCCATGATGGTATTGAATGGCAGAGCAGGCTTGATGGGCTGAATGGTCTGCTCCTGCTCCTATTTCTTGTATCTTGTGTTCTTGTGTGTATCTGGGAGAGTGACAACTCTCCCTACATGTTTTTTTTTCGTACTCACCCAATGATAGGAGATTGTACTGAAGATTGCCCCAACATTCAACTCGCAGTCTTCATAGACGGGAGCCAGAGCAGGACGTGCCATTTCAGGAGAAGCCGCACATTATGATGCCAACAAACGTGGCTTCAAGGAAAGTTCCTAGCTGCAACAGAAGGGCTCCTTCAGTAATTAGCTCCCCGCGGCAGGTAATTTTTAGAATTTCTCCTTCACGTGAAGATCTGATTTCACGGTGAATGCTCCTCATGTTGTGCATCACCTTGAACCACTGACTGGAAAATCTTTGCGCGCTTCTGTAAATTCCTTATCCCCTCCCCCCGACCATAGCAAACATCTCCTGTCCCCCGTCACTGCTTCCATTCTCTGCTCTTCCAGCTTCTGGTAAGCCATGTGCCACCCCTCCCCCAGTCTGCCCCAGGCGTCCCAGCCTACTGCCATTGCACCACTTTGCCCTGGCATTCTTTTCCCAGCCCCCACCCCCGCGCAGTCTCTCACCGAGTCCAAAGTCTTCCTTCTAACCAGCTCCTTGCTCTCACCCACCGCCTCAACTGGCTCGGTAAGAAATGGGTGCCTCCGCATATTGCACTATCGGAGGTGCCATTTTTTTTGGCTCAGACACGAGAATTCGGCCCATCAAGCCTGCTCTACCATTCAATACGATCATGGCTGATCTTGGGATTCAATTCCACTTTCCTGCCCGCTCCCCATATCCTTTGATTCCGAGAGACCAAAAATCCATCTATCCCAGCCTTAAATGTATTCAATGACGGAGCATCCACAACCCTCTGGGATAGAGAATTCCAAAGATTCACAACCCTTTGAATGAAGTAATTTCTCCTCATCTCCACCCTAACTGATCAGCATTAATCCAAAGCCCCGTTTATCCTTCAGCAACATCATGGATAAATGAAGTTAAGACACAGATTGGCCACGATCTAATTAACTGGTGTAACAGGCTTGAGGGGCTGAATGGCCCCTTTCCGGGTCCATCGAACAGTCTGTCCCTCCTTAGTCCTCTCATTTTCCTGCAGATTTGTCTTGATAAAGTTGAACATTTTGACCTTTCTTTGTTTCAGAAATGATATTTATACAACACCAATTCAGGCCCGAGAAGCCCCCCGGAATAGTGGAAATGTGGAGGGAGCTGGACCCCGGGGAGCAACCAGTGTTTCCATTTTAAATGACCTAAGCCCAGCACGGAGCTAGTTGGGCCGAATGGCCGCTTTATTCTCAGTAGCGTTGCCTTGAATTGCATAGAATTTTACAGCTCAGAAACAGGCCATTCAGCCCAACTGGTCTATGCTGGTATCTCATGACAGGGCGGTATCGTACGACAGACTGGTATTGTATGACAGACTGATATTGTATGACAGGGTGGTATCGTACAGCAGATAAACTAATTTCTAGGCCATCATTCTCCACCATTTAACATTCAAAAGCATCAAGTGGAGTCGACTCCTTGGCATCAGCTCCTGGCCCTCAGGCTGGATCACCCCCCCCCACTACCCTCCAGTGCTCAGTTGCTGATCATGGTGAGCTAAGGAGACTGGAGATAGGACAATCTTGTCATTGCAGGTGCAGAGCTGCTTTTATCGGTTGACAGGAAGTGCCACATGACAAGTACGGAGCCTACAAGCTATCGCACTTCCTGCCGTGCTATTGTTAGCCACCGCACTCCGTTTAGAAATGGACATTGTACATTTCCTTTCCTTGTTTTTGCAAGAATGTGGCCAGCTGATCTCTGCTTGGAGGGGAGGGCAATGTGAGCATTCGGGGGCTTGTGGTAGCTTGTGGGAATTTCTGGGAGGGTTGGAGGTTTGTAGCATATTTCTCCATTGGAATTATCATCACTGGTGACTACGACTCGTATTTATAGCAGGCTGTTTATGGTCAATCCAAAGACTTTACAAGGCAAGAACAGGAGGAGGCCATTCAGCCCATTTAACCTGTCCTGCCATTCAATTCGATCACGATCTGTAGCTCAAACCCTATCTGCCCTCTTGGTCCTGTAACCCTCAATCTCCTTACCCCCAGCCTCAATAGTTTTTTGATTTTCTGGATTCTCACTCCCTTTTGTGTGGTGAAGTGCTTCCTGACATCACCCCTGAATAGCCTGCCTCTAAATTTAAGGTTGTTCCCCCTTGTTCTGGCTTCCCCCCTCCCCACCAGAGGAAATCGTTTCTCTCTAACCATTCCATCAAATCCTTTAATTATCTTAAGCACTGCAATTAATTCACCATTAATCTCCCGTATTCAGGGGAGTATGAGTCCAGTCGATGCAGCCTGTCCTCGTAATTTAACCCTTTTAGCCTCAGCATCATACTGGTGAATTCGCGCTGCACCCCCCTCCAAGGTGAGTTTCCCCTCCAAGGACAAGGTGTAGTGGGCACCCAGGAGGGCAAATGAAAGGGGGGTAAGGAGAGGGAATGGAGAGGTCAAGGTGGGGAAACCCAAGGCATGGAGAAAGAGAGGGCTTGGGAAGGGTTTACAAAGCAGGAAGGAAGGTAACAAGGCGGAGGGAGCTAGGCCGAATCTTCCAGGTAACAGAAGCACAGTGACTGAATGAGTGACCGCCAGGGTCGTAGCGGAGGGAGGGAGACATGAGGAGAAGCTCAGAGTTAGAGAAGAGGGTGTGTTGTTTGAGGGACAAATATTGGCCGGGACGCTGGGGGAACATCCTTCCTCTTCCATGAAATGTCCAACTGAGAGGGCCGGACGGGCCTCGGCTTAACATCTCATCCAAGAGACAGCACCTCTGACAGTGCAGCACTCCCTCAGTACTGCACTGGGAGTGTCAGCCTGGATTGTGTGCTCAACTGTCTGGAGTGGGACTTCAACCCACAACCATGGAAGTAGATAGCAGAAGAGAGGACAAAAAGGCTAAGAGGGATTTGGACTATATTATTGGAACAGAGGAACAGGAGGAGGCCATTCAGCCCTTCAAAGCCCGTCCCACAACTGTTGCCACTTGTCCACTTGTGTTGGGACTCAGTTCGATGTTTTTAACCAGATTTGTTTCTGGCTAGTATGTGGGTTGTGACTGAAAATCTAACCCCCTGCAGCTTGTTGCTGTGTCTATGAGAAAAGCAAAGGCAGACAGTTAAACAACTGGAGCTGCGTTAAGAACAACATCAAGTGGTATGGAACTAGCCTGGTGGTGGGTGGAAGGCACTAGGATCTTTCTGCAGCTCACACCCCCGTGAGGCAGTGGGGCCCATCATCCCACTGATCTCCTCGGCATTTCCACCTTGTCCCCAGGAGTCCGCCCGGGGGTCTCTCCTGCCCATGCCATTGGTGCAGGATTCTGTGATGTGGTTCCTGAGTTTTTTTTACCCCCACAGTGTAAACAAAGCTCATTCCTCTTATAACCAGATTCTTTCCCAAATGAAAATCACTGCTTTGCCACATGTCAAAGCCACTGATTAAAAACACCAAGTGATTATTCAGTGGTCACTGCGGCTGGCTTGTCTGCAAATATTTCTCAAGCTCATTACGCCCAACATCTCCATAGGCAGTCACAGCTCCCCTCCCTGCCTCTCAGACATCTGTCAGGTGGCATCTGCACGACAGCAACAAGCAGGATTAAAACACGAGAGGTTTCACACAGCGTTCTAGATGTCCATCTCTCCACGCACGCACAGGTTTCTGCTCACCAGTAAAGGCAGAGAATCTCTGGGCTTTCTTCACACATTAGTTTAATTTACTCTGCAGGAGAGGAGAGGAGGAGGGGATATGAGAGGAGGGGAAAGAGAGACAGGAGAGAAGAGGAGGTCATGAATCCATGGGGCCATAGAAAATGCCCAATTTTCATCTCCGTTATTATCTGCACAATTGTTGAAGGATCATTGCTACCGATGCATTGTCATTGGCCGATTTACTGATCCCACCAACGACGTTGCTGTGTGGATCAGCCAATCGGTCTTGCAGGTCACAAAGATCAGGTCATGTAATGTTGGCCATGTGACACTGGCTGTGCGATTTAAAAAAGAATTCGGTCATGGGATGTGGGCGTCGCTGGCAAGGCCAGCATTTATTGCCCTTGTCTAACTGCCCTCGGCAACTGAGAGGCTTCCAGGCCGTTTCAGGGGGCAGTTAAGAGTCAACCACATTGCTGTGGGTCTGGAGTCACGTGTAGGCCAGACCAGGTAAGGATGGCAGATTTCCTTCCCTAAAGGACATTAGTGAACCAGATGGGTTTTTGCAACAATTGATGATCGTGTCATGAGACCATTACTCAGACTTGCTTTCAATTCCAGATTTTTTAATTGATTAATTGAATTTGTTAATTAAATTTAAATTCCACCAGCTGTCATGGTGGGATTTGAACCCCTGGTGCCCAGGGCATTAGCCAGGTCTTCTGGATTACTAGTCCAGTGACATTATCACTAGGCCACCATGTTGGCCATGTGTCATTGGTCATGTGACAGTCCCACTGCTGCTGACCGGAATCTTCACTCTTAGACACAGTCTGTGATTTTCCTCCACCTCAGATCCCCAGGAAATTCAGAACCAAGATAAGTTGCTATTTCCAGCTGTCTCGGAGAGGTTCTCACACCCCCCCCGCCATACTCCCCCCCATACACACCACCCCAATACCCACCCCAATACACACCCCATGCCCATCCCCCATGCCCACCCCCATACCCACCCCCATTCCCACCCCCCATACCCACACCTTCCATACCCATCCCCATACCCACACCCCCCATACCCACCCATTCCCACCCCCCATACCCACACCTCCATACCCACCCCCCATACCCACACCTCATACCCACCCCACATACCCCCCATACACCCCCCATGCCCACACCTCATACCCACCCTACATACCCCCCATACACCCCCCATGCCCACCCCCATACCCACCCCCATACCCACCCCCCCATACCCACACTCCCCATACCCACCCCCATGCCCACCATCCATACCCACACCTCCATACCCACCCCCCATACCCACACCCCCCATACCCACCCCCATACCCACCCGCTATCCTCACCTCCATACCCACCCCCATACCCACCTGCATACCCACCCCCCATACCCACAGCCCCATACCCACAGCCCCATACCCACACCCACATACCCACACCCACATACCTACACCCCCCATACCCATCTGCTCCTCCATATGTCAACGTACCTGCCACTCCATCACATCACCCTGTGCACTGTGGTGGGTGAGCGTGTCAGATGTGCTGGTGATCCTGTCGGATGTGCTGGTTCCGAAGCTGGTATGTCGAGCAGTATTTGCAATGCATGTCTGTTGTCCTGTTAATTCCTGCTCTCCGGGGACCGAGCTACGAAATTAGGGGTTTATCACCCACCTTCAGATCACATCAGACAGATTCCTGTTTTTTGACAGGAAGTTGGCAGAGGAATTAATGCATTCCATGTACATTCTGTCCTGTTTGTTTGATATCAATACCTCAGTATAATTCTGAGGATGCTTTGAGACACTCACTGTGGCCTCCTGGACCCTTTTAGTTTGTTCTGTTATTTACTACATCTCCCAGTTGGTCTTTCGGATGAGACATTAAACCGAGGCTCCTTGGTAAGATATTAGAAAGTGTAGATGTACAAAGGGACCTGGGAGTCCTCTTCAGTAAGTTACTGAAGGCTAACATGCAGGTACAGCAAGCAATTAAGAAGGCTAATTGTATGTTTGCCTTTATTGCAAAAGGATTTGAGTACTGGAGTAGTGAAGTCTTGCTTCATTTTTATAGAACCTTGGTTAGACCGCACCTGGAGTACTGTGTGCAGTTTTGGTCCCCTTACCATAGGAAGGATATTATTGCCATAGAGGGAGTGCAACGAATGTTCACCAGACTTGTTCCCGGGATGGTGGGACTGTCCTATGAAGAGAGACTGGGGAAACTGGGCCTGTATTCTCTAGAGTTTCGAAGAATGAGAAGTGATCTCATTGAAACCTACAAAATACCTAAAGGGATAGACAGGGTAGATGCAGGTAAGATGTTTCCCCTGGTTGGGGAGTCTAGAACCAGGGGACACAATTTCAAAATAAGGGGGAAGCCACTTAGGACAAAGATGAGGAGAAATTTCTTTACTCAGAGGGTTGTGAATCTTTGGAATTCTCTACCCCAGAGGGCTGTGGACGCTCAGACATTGAGTATTTTTAAAGCAGAGACTGACAGATTTCTAAATACCAATGACATAAAAGGTTATGGGGATAGTGTGGGAAAAAGGCATTGAAATGGATGATCAGCCATGATCGTATTGAATGGCGGAGCAGGCTCGATGGGCTGAATGGCCTACTCCTGCTCCTATGTTCCTATCTGCCCTCTCAGGTGGATGTAAAAGATTCCACGGCACAATTGCGAAGAAGAACATGGGAGCTCTGCCCGCTTTCTTGGCCAATATTGATCCCTTGACCAACACCACAAAAGAACACATTATCTGGGCCATTATCACATTGCTGTTTGTGGGAGCTTGCTGTGCGCAAATTGGCTGCCACGTTGCTTACATTCCAACAGTGACTACACTTCAAAAGTATTTTATTGGCTGTAAAGCGCTTCGGGACGTCCTAAGGTCATGAAAGGCGCTATATAAATGTAAGTCTTTCTTTTCATCATTGGTGAATTTTTAAAGATTCCTTCTCTGGGTCAAGGCCAGCGTCTGTTGCCCATTCCTAGTTGCCCTTGAGAAGGTGATGGTGGACTTTCTCCTTATGCCGCTGCAGTCCGTGCAGTGAAGGTGCTCCAACAATGGTGTCACGCAGGAAATCATGAACCTTGACCAAGGGCGACGAAGATGCGGTGAAGAGCATCCAAGTTGGGGTTTGTGTGTGTCTTGGCGGGGAACTTGGAGGTGAAGGTCATCCCACAACATTGCTGTTAGTCTTATCAGAGATCAAAGGGAGTTGCTGTGGAGTTGCTGCAGTCCATTCTGTCCCAATTATACAGCAGAGAGAGGCGGAAAGGCTGAGGGAGAGGGTTGTTCCAGGGTGTGGGGGGCCTATAAGGCTAAAGGTATGACTGCCATGACTGAAAGGAAGGGCTCCAGAATAAGCCAGTGACTGATCTTAGTTCCTGATAAAGCACTACAAACTGGAAAGGCAGTGATATCAAATTAAAACAGGCTCTCATTTACCCATTCTTACTTTGCCATCTGTTTTCTTCCCCACCTTTCTCCCTTCCCCCGACCTTTTTCGAATTTCAGTTTTACTTCTCTTTGCTGACTAAGTTAATCCATTCTCCCTAATATTAAAAATTCTCGCTATTTGTTTCCTCAGTTTCAAATCTTTCACTTCCCTTTTCTTTCCTCTGCTCCCCAATCCCTGTTGCGGAAACTCAAAATGTCACCACATTAAGCAGATTATAACCCAGCCGCAAAGTACAGTTGTTTTAGCCAGTTAAACAGTCACACCTTTGCGGAGGACACTGTGGCTGGATGGGTGGGGGCATAGTGACCCCATGGAGAAACTCGCCCATGGCATCCAACAACCACAACTTGCATCTGCCTTGTCACCTCTAGACCTGACAGACTATTCCAGTGCTCTCCAACCTGCCTCCTGCCTTGCATCCTCGGTAAACTCCAAAACTCTGCTGCCTATGCGCTAACTCACAGTGAGTCCCATTCTCCCATCACCCCACTGCGTTCGCTGATCTACATTGACTCCCAGTCCAACATCGCCTCGATTTTAAAATTCGCATCCTTGTGTTCAAAACCCTCCATGGCCTCAGCCCTCCCGCTCTCCATAACCTCCTTCAGCCCTGCAACCCTCCAATTCTTGGTCTTGAGCATCCCTTAATTTAAACACTCCACCATCGGTGACTGTGCCTTCAGCTTGGGGCGTTTTACTGCATTAAAAACACTTTATAAATGCAAATTATTGCTATGTAGTGAAACATCCCAAAGACAGAGGGTAACAGTGGAAGGGTGCTTTTCTGAATGGAGGGATGTGACTAGTGGTGTTCCGCAGGGATCAGTGCTGGGACCTTTGCTGTTTGTCGTATATATAAATGATTTGGAGGAAAATGTAGCTGGTCTGATTAGTAAGTTTGCAGACGACACAAAGGTTGGTGGAGTTGCGGATAGTGATGAGGATTGTCAGAGGATACAGCAGGATATAGATCGGTTGGAGACTTGGGCGGAGAAATGGCAGTTGGAGTTTAATCCGGACAAATGTGAGGTAATGCATTTTGGAAGATCTAATACAGGTGGGAAGTATACAGTAAATGGCAGAACCCTTAGGAGTATTGACAGGCAGAGAGATCTGGGCGTACAGGTCCACAGGTCACTGAAAGTGGCAACGCAGGTGGATAAGGTAGTCAAGAAGGCATACGGCATGCTTGCCTTCATCGGTCAGGGCATAGAGTATAAAAATTGGCAAGTCATGCTGCAGCTGTACAGAGCTTTAGTTAGGCCACACTTAGAATATTGCGTGCAATTCTGGTCGCCACACTACCAGAAGGACGTGGAGGCTTTGGAGAGGGTACAGAAGAGGTTTACCAGGATGTTGCCTGGTCTGGAGGGCATTAGCTATGAGGAGAGGTTGGAAAAACTGGGATTGTTTTCACTGGAACGACGGAGGTGGAGGGGTGACATGATAAAGGTTTACAAAGTTATGAGCGGCATGGACAGAGTGGATAGTCAGAAACTTTTTCCCAGGGTGGAAGAGTCAGTTACTAGGGGACATAGGTTTAAGGTGAGAGGGGCAAAGTTTAGAGGGGATGTGCGAGGCAAGTTCTTTACACAGAGGGTGGTGAGTGCCTGGAACCTGATGCCGGGGGAGGTGGTGGAAGCAGATACGATAGCGACGTTTAAGAGACATCTTGACAAATACATGAATAGGAGGGGAATAGAGGGATACGGGCCCCAGAAGTGCAGAAGGTTTTAGTTTAGGCAGGCATCAAGATTGGCGCAGGCTTGGAGGGCTGAATGGCCTGTTCCTGTGCTGTACTGTTCTTTGTTCTTTGTACTTCACAGGAGCATTAGTCGCCGAGTCAGATGAGGAGTTATTAGGACACTTGGTCAAAGAGGTTGGTTTTAAAGAGCGTCTTAAAGGAGGAGAGAGAGGCAGAGAAGTTTAGGAGGGAATTCTAGAGCTTAGGACGTAGGCAGCTGAAGGTATGGTCGCCAATGGTGGAGCGATTGAAACTGGGGACACGTAAGAGGCCAGAATTGGAGCATTGCCAAGATCTTGGAGGGTTGTAGGGTTAAAGGGAAAGGGTCACCTCGGAAGTAGGAGTCAGACAGCATTAATTCCTGGAACTCCGAAACTGCAAGGTCGAGTCATGTTGCTGGGATCTCAAGGGAAAATCTGATTCTTCAGCCTCCATTCAATGACACTGTACGACTAGGTAACTGACTAAAGTGTGTAGGAGATGATACTCATCGCAATAGTATTGATCATAGTACAGGAAGTGGACTTCTCATACAACAGGAAGGGCTTGCAACGTCAGGCAGGAAGTGGTTTATTATAGAACATATTTTATATAATTGTAAAGTTGGAAGTTGAGACATCCTGCAAAAGGAACTCTGGGTGTTAAGGAACTGGAAGTCACCGTCAAAGGCTGCCTGCTTCCCACAGGGCAGCTGGACACAGGAACTTTTTTAAGGTGAGGGTGGATGAACACATCATGGAATATGACCACAATTGGAGGAGGTTTATGTATCATGGGCAAAAGTAGTGCCCATTTGCCTTTCGGGAAGATTGGATGCTTCACAGTTGGCACAACCCATGAGAAGTGCCCAAAGCCAGAGTTGGTGATTGGCATTGCCAGAATTCACTGCTTGAACTCACACATGAAGAACCTCAAAAGTACCACAATAGCAACAGTAACTCAATAAGATTGGGAGCGGGCCCACTTTGGCTCCCAGTCCAGTAATAGCTCAACTTTAAAATCCTCATTTTTGTTTTCAAATCCGTCCATGGCCACACCCCTCCCTGTCTCTGTAATCTCCTCCAGCTCTGCAAACGTCCGTGATCTCTGTGCTTCTCCGATTCTGACCTGTTGAGCATCCCCCGATTTCAACTGCTCCACCATTGGTAGCTGCGCCTTTAGCTACCAAGGCCCAAACTCTGGAATTCCCTCCCTCTGCCTCTCCACCTCTCTATCTCGCTCTCCTCCTTTAAGATGCTCCTTAAAACCAATCTCTTTGACCAAGCTTTTGGTCACCTGCCCTAATATCTCCTTTTGTGGCTCAGTGGCAAATTTTGCTTGGTAACGTTCCCGTAAAGCAACTTGGGACACTTTATTACATTAAAGGTGCTAAACAAATGTAAATTGTAGTTGCTGATTCAAAGGGAAAATAACGCTAATTTAAATTAATAATTAATGATGACTTAAAATGATTAATTGCAACATAAAGAAATTAATTATAATTTCAAATGATTATAATTCAAAATGATATTATGTAAACACCAGCACTGAACTTAATTTCAAACGAAACCTCTCTTTCAGCTTAACTTCGAGTTAGATATCATAAAAAGTCTGGGAAAAAAGCATTTCAACTCAATGTATAAAGGAGCCGAAGGATCGAGTGATGGTCCACAGAATCACAGAATTGTTACAGTGCAGAAGGAAGCCATTCGGCCCATCATGTCTGTATTGGCTCTCTGAAAGAGCAGTTCCCTCAGTCCCATTCCCCTGCCTTCTCCCCGTAACCCTGCACATTCTTCCTTTTCATACAACAGTCTAATTCCCTTTTGAATGCTTCAATTGAACCTGCCTCCACCACACTCTCAGGCAGCGCATTCCAGACCTTAACCACTCACTGTGTGAAATAGTTTTTCCTCATGTCACTTCACTTTTGCGTCTCTTACCAAACACTTTAAATCTGTGCCCTCTCGTTCTCGATCCTTTCACAAGTGGGAACAGTTTCTCTCTATCTACTCTGTCCAGACCCCTCATGATTTTGAATACCTCTATCAAATCACCTCTCAACCTTCTCTTCTCCAAGAAAACAGTCCTAACTTCTCCAATCTATCTTCATTAATGAAATTCCTCATCCCTGGAACTATTCTCGTGAATCGTTTCTCTACTCTCTCCAATGCCCTCAGGTCTTTCCTCAAGTGTGGCGCCCAGAACTGGACGCAATACTCCAGCTGAGGCTGAACTAGTGTCTTATCCAAGTTTAACATAACTTCCTTGCTCTTGTACTCTATGCCCCTATTAATAAAGCCCAGGATATGTTTTATTAACCATGCTCTCAACCTGTCCTGCCACCTTCAATGATTTATGCACATATACACCTAGATCCCTCTGCTTCTGCATCCCCTTTAGAATTGTACCCTTTATTTTATATTGTCTCTCCATGTTCTTCCTACCAAAATGAATCACTTCACATTTCTCTGCATTGAACTTCATCTGCCACCTGTCTGCCCATTCCACCAACTTGTCTATGTCCTTTCAAAGTTCTACACTATCCTCCAAGCTTCGTATCATCTGCAAACTTTGAAATTGTGCCCTGTACACCAAGGTCTAGGTCATTAATATATATCAGGAAAAGCAAGGGTCCCAACACTGATCCTTGGGGAACTCCACTACAAACATTCCTCCAGCCCAAAAAGCATCCACTAACCACTACTCTCTGTTTCCTGTCACTCAGCCAATTCCATATCCATGTTGCTACTGTCCCTTTTATTCCATGAGCTACAAGTTTGTTCACAGGTCTGTTGTGTGGCACTGTATCAAATACCTTTTGAAAGTCCATGTACACCACTCAACAACATTGCCCTCATCAACCCTCTCTGTTACCTCCTCAAAAAACTCCAGCAAGTTAGTTAAACATGATTTTCCCTTAAGAAATCCATGCTGGCTTTCCTTAATTAACTCACATTTGTCCATGTGACAATTGATTTTGTCCCGAATTATTTTTTCTAGAAGTTTTCCCACCACCAAAGTTAAACTGACTGGCCTGTAGTTGCTGGACTTATCTTCACACCTTTTTTGAACAAGGGTGTAACGTTTGCAATTCTCCAGTTCTCTGGCATCACCCCTGAGTCTAAGGAAGACTGAAAAATTATGGCCAGTGCCTCTGCGATTTCCACTCTCACTTCCCTCAGTATCTTTGGATGCATCTCATCCAGCCTTGGTGCTTTATCCACTTTACGTACAGACAGCCTATCTAATACTTCCTCTTTATCAATTTTAAACCCCTCTAGTGTCTGACTTACCTCCTCTTTCAACAATGCCTGGGTTGCATCTTCTTCCTTGGTAAAGACAGATGCAAAATATTCATTTAATATCTCAGCTACGCCCTCTGCCTCTATGTGTAAATCCCCTTTCTGGTCTCTAATTGGCCCCACTCCTCCTTTTACCACCCTTTTACTATTTATATGCCTATAGAAAACATTGGGATTTCCTTTAATGCTAGCTGCCAGTCTCTTCTCATGCTCTCTCTTTGCTTCTCTTATTTGCTTTTTCACTTCCCCTCCGGACCTTCTATATTCAGCCCGATTCTCAATAGTATTTACTACCTGACATCTGTCATAAGCACACTTTTTCGTCTTTATCTTAGTCTCTACCTCTTTTGTCATCAGGGAGCTCTGGATTTGTTTGCTCTACTTTTCCCCTTCGAGGGAGCATACCTTGATTGTGCCCGAATTATCTCTTCTTTGAAGGTAGCTCATTGTTCAGCTACCGGTTTTCCTGCCAGCTTTTGACTCCAATTTATTCGCCCCAGCTCTGTTCTTACCCCATTGAAGTTGGCCTTCCCCCAGTTAATTATTCTTACCCTGGATTTCTCCTTGTCCATTTCCATAGTCAGCCTAAACCTTACGATACAATAATCACTACCCCCTAAATGCTCTCCTACTGATCCACTTGACCCACCTCATTCCCAAGAACCAGGTTCAGCAGTGCCTCCTTTCTTGTTGAACTAGCAACATACTGTTGTAGAAAATTTTCCTGAACACACTCTAGGAACTCTTGCCCCTCACTGCTCTTTACCCTATTATGATCTGATGTTTGGATAATTAAAACATCCCATTATAACTACCCTATAATTTTTGCACCTCTCTGTAATTTCCTTGAAAATTTGTTCCTCCACATCCTTCCCACTAGCTGGTGGCCTGTAGACAACACTGAGCAATGTAACTGCACCTTTTTTTGTTCCTTAGCTCTTGCCAAATTGATTCTGTCCTCGACCCGTCTGGAACATCCTTTTTCTCCAGTACTTGTTTATTTTTGTGGAAGTCTTGTATAATGCAACTTTTCAGAGTGGAGAGAGGGTGGGACACGCAGGAGTTGTAGAGGCTGCTGGCAGAGACACATCTTACTGTCAGTCTTCATTTCAATTCATCCATAGAGGGGACAGGTGTCACTCAGAGCCTGGAGCCCAGTCAGATGCATAGATTGAGGTCAAGTCTGCCTCTCCCTGAGATACAGTTTAGAAATGTTGTGGGGAAGGAGCTCTGGAAATAATCTCATCCAGCCTGTGGCCTCCCAGCTGACATCATCGGTCAGCTTCCTCTCATTTATTTTCAGACTGAAAATATGACAGAACTCACTGAAAACAGGCAACGTTTCATAAACAGAGGCCTGTCGACATGTGTATTGTGCAATTGTTTTTCATGGCGAGGGAGCTTGGAGAGTTGAACATTTTCCATTTCAGACACACAGTGTCAACATCAAACACTCCCAGGCCAGGTACAGCATGGGTTAGATACAGAGTAAAGCTCCCTCTACACTGTCCCCATCAAACACTCCCAGGGCAGGTATAGCACGGGGTTAGATACAGAGATACAGAATGTAGGGGGCATGATTAGTAAGTTTGCAGATGACACCAAAATTGATGGTATAGTGGACAGTGAAGAAGGTTGTCTAAGGTTACAACAGGATATAGATCAACTGGGAAAGGGGCAAGGGGAGTGGCAAATGGAATTTAATGCAGACAAGTGCGAACTGATGCATTTTGGGAAGTTAAACCAGGGCAGGACATATACAGTGAATGGCAGGGCCCTGGGGAATGTTGTTGAGCAGAGAGACCTTGGGGTGCAAGTACATAGTTCCCTGAAAGTGGCAACACAGATAGACAGGATGGTGAAGAAGGCATATGGCATGCTTGCCTTCATCAGCCGAGGCATTGAGTACAAGAGTTGGGACATCATGTTACAGTTGCACATAACGTTGGTTAGGCCGCACTTGGAGTACCGTGTGCAGTTCTGGTCGCCGCACTACAGGAAAGATGTGATTAAGCTAGAGAGGGTGCAGAAAAGATTCACAAGGATGTTGCCTGGTTTGGAGGGCTTGAGTTATAAAGAGAGATTGGATAGGCTGGGTCTGTTTTCCTTGGAGCGAAGGAGGCTGAGAGGGGACATGATAGAGGTATATAAAATTATGACAGGCATAGATAGGGTAGATAGCCAGAGTCTGTTTCCCATGGTAGGGGTGACTAAAACTAGAGGGCATAGATTTAAGGTGAGAGGGAGGAGTTTTAAAGGGGATCAAAGGGGTAAATTTTTCACACAAAGAATAGTGGGTATCTGGAATGAGCTGCCTGAGGAGGTGGTGGAGGCAGGAACAGTAACGGCATTTAAGAGGCATCTGGACAGGTACTTGAATGAGCAAGGCATAGAGGAATACGGAATTAATGCAGGCAGGTGGGATTAGTATAGATAGGCATTATGGTCGGCATGGACGCGGTGGGCCGAAGGGCCTGTTTCTATGCTGTATGATCCATGACTCTGTAAAGGTGCTGAGTGGTGTGTTTGAGCCCTGTGTACCAGCGTGACACTTTTCCAATTGGCTGTCCTGACCGAGTTTTTCACATTAAGAGATCAAGGTGTGAGGATCACGTCTGTTGTTTCACCAAGGTTGGGAAGAGTGCAGAAGACCAAGTCAGTGGAAGAGTAGGGGAGGCATTGAGAGCCAATTGGATTAACAAACTGAAGAGAGAGTTGTACAAGACAACTTGTCAGAGGACGAGAGGCAAAGTGGGAGATACTTCCGAGACACGGGGACTGGTCAGATGGGGAGCAATGGGCCTTCCAGCTTTGTGTGCTCCTTTGTACAATTGGGTGATTCGAAGCTAGCACCTGATAAGCCTTTAGAATGTGAAGAGGGATGGAAAGACTGAGGGAGGTGGGGAGACCCACGGATTCGAGGCTCTGGAAAGGAAAGGGGCAGAAGATCAATGGAATAAGCCTTGGCTTCAATGGGATGGGGGGAGGAGAAAGAATGTGTAAGACGTTGGGTGCGGGGGAGGGGTGGGCGCGATTCGGAGGTTAGAGGGGGACGTATGGCTTCAACAAATCTCTGACTATTGTGATAATAAGAAAGCAGGAGGAAATAGAACTGATGTGACAGAGGGAGAGGGGGAAGCTCGAGGTGAGAGAAGGATTAATATCAGTATTTCCCTGTGAGTTTTTTTTTACTCGTTCATGGGATTTGGCATCCCTGGCTAGGACAGCATTTGTTGCCCATCCCTAATTGTCCTTGAGAAGGTGGTGGTGAGCTGCAGTCTTTGGGGTGTAGGTACACCCACAGTGCTGTTATGGAGAGAGTGCCAGGATTTTGACCCAGTGACAGTGAAGGAACGGCGATATAGTTCCAGGTCAGGATGGTGTGTGGCTTGGAGGGGAACTTGCAGGTGGTGGTGTTCCCATGTATCTGCTGCCCTTGTCCTTCTAGGTGGGAGAGGCCGGGGGTTTAGAAGGTGCTGTCGAAGGAACTTTGGTGAGTTGCTGCAGCGCATCTTTTTTTTTGTCCCTCATTGGGTTTCTCACCCTCCCCCCTCCCCCCACCTGTGGATTGGCTAAGTGGGCGGGGCCCGAGGCATCCGGCCTTTTGGGCAACGCGAGGGGTTAACAGGGTGTTTGCCAATGAGTAGACGACCAAAATCGGAGAGACCACAGGATCGCAGCAACTGGCATGGGATCCAATTTGAAATCCTCCCAAGTGTTTAACTGGATTTCCTCTGAGTAATTGTCAGTTAGTCTCTGTGCAGCCTCAGCCTTGCTCTGCTCTTGTCTCTGCTATTTGTTCTTTCCTGCACAAGCTGAAACAATTTCGCTCGCAAACTACTAACGGGGCAGAGCCGCATGAGATGGAGTCACCACAACAAACAAAGCCCCTCTTTGTAACACAGGATGGTGTGAGATGAGAGAGCAGGAACGGAGTGAGAGGTCCCGGGCTGTGTGGATGAGGTGAATCATAATCTGTTTTACTCCAAAAAGTATTTACTCTGATCAAGACTCCCATGATTCACCGTGAGATTAGCCTGACTTCCATTTCCTGTGTATTCCAAGAGAATACAACTCATTTCTTTCTTGTTTACGAGTCGCATATTTGCAGCAAGGGACTGCCGGTGGGAAAGGATGTTCAGGCGTCATGGTACCGTGTTAACAGAACATCCCGAACGCTGCTGTTTTCAAGAAGGAACCTTCGGCTGTTGGGTCAGCTGACAGGGCGGAGCTAATGCCGGGATCAGGAATCTTTTGAGGAAAGAAAGGAGTTACATTTATATGGCGCCATTCGCCACTTCCCAAAGCGCCTTGCAGCCGATGGAGCCCTCTTTGAAGTGTAGTCACTGCTGTCACATAGGAAGCGCAGCAGCCATTTTGCACACAGCAAGATCCCACAAGCCGCAGCAAGGCAATGACCAGCTGCCTATTTTACTGGTGTAGATTGAGGGCAAAATATTGGCCTGGACGCTGGAGAGAATTTCGCGACTCTCCTCTCCGATAGTGCCATGGAATCTTTTACAGCCACCTGAGAGGGCAGACAGGGCCTCGATTTTAAAGTTTCACCCCAAAGTTTTTGTTTTGTTCTTTTGGGGGATGTGGGCATCGCTGGCAAGGCCCACATTTGCTGCCCATCCCTAATTGCCCTTGCAAACTGAGTGGGTTCCTCCGCCATCTCAGAGGGCAGTTAAGAGTCAACCACATTGCTGTGGGTCTGGTGTCACATGTAGGCCAGTCCAGGTAAGGACGGCAGATTTCCCTCCCGAAAGGGCTTTAGTGAACCAGATGGGTTTTTAAAGACAGTCGGTCACTATTACTGAGACTGGTTTTCAATTCCAGATTTTTATTGATTGATTAAATTTAAACTCCGCCAGCTGCTGTGGCAGGATTTGAACCCATGTCCCCAAGGCATTAGCCTGGGCCTCTGCCTGCTAGTCCAGTGACATTACCACGAGCCACCATCTCCCCCCGACAGTGCAACACTCCCTCTGTGCTACACTGATGCGTCAACCTAAATTGCACGTTCAGGTCTCTGGCACACATCGGACTTGAACCGGTGAACTTCTGATATCGAGGAATGAGTGTTACCACCTAAGACTAGCCTGGCACTGACTGAACCCAGCCCCGGGACAAAACTTGAAGGCCTGTCGTTGGGCCACACTGAGCAGGGGTATATAGCTCCTGAGGCCTGTGGGGATAGAGACCACACTCAGTTGCTCTCCAAAGCAACCATGTCTGCAGAATCTGGCGATGTTTCTTGCGAGACTGGATCAGATATCATGATTTGTTCATCACTTTATGAATCATTCCTCCTGTTTTTTTTCTTTAAAAAAAAGATAAAACCCAGGACTTTGAACACATGAAAAGCCAATTCCAGTTAGCAGTCAGGGCAGGGGGGGGGAAATCTCTGCCAAGATACACAGGAAGTGTGTGACATGGAACCCGAGCAGCTGTGAGCTCCCTGACTAGCAGTTTATATCCCCCAGCGCGTTCGGCAGAAAATCTGGTTCCAATGAGGCTAACTGTGAACGAGAAGCAATTACTTAGTGATTATGTGAGGGCACGACATGCAGAAATGCGACTCTGTGATGTTGTGTGTTCAAGGAGAAGCGACTAAGATCTGCTTCTGTGCCTGAAATAGATGAAAACAGTCATCCCACATTCCAGTGTTAAGTGGTTATAATTAACTGCGATTTTAATTACTTTCCTCACGCTCTCCCATTTTAACTCGGAGCACGGGTGTGGTGTAAGGGAAGAGCAAATGAGTTGGTGTGAGGGCCCCCGGGCCATTTCAGACGCCTTTCCCCATCCTGGCAGGGCCTCACCTGCATCTTGGTGCTCGGTTTCTGGGCGGCCTACTCCTGCTCCTAATTTGGACGTGCACCCAAGGAAAGGTTCCACTGACAGTAGGCCAAGAGGTCCATCGCAAAGGGGCAGGGAGGGTGGTGCTGGGGGTGGAAGAGTGGGCTCAAAACTTTATTGTCCCCACCAGGAGGATTGCTCCTCCTCTTCCTGTTCCAGAAGGAAACAGCGAGAAGCTTAGAGAAACATCTTAACCTGGCTGGGCGACCTCTGACCTTGGATCCATCAGAAGTCAGGGATCCCCCCCCCTCACAGGTGCCGTCTGCAGGTAAGGCCCGGATTAAACCCATCCTGGGGTCCAACCTTTGAATATTATGAGACCCTTGACTGCCTTGAAATGTTTATTTCTATTTGAGGCACCATATAAATGCAAGTTGTTGTTGTTGGTGACCCAAAATTGGGTCAGGCCATTTTTCAGGCGTCCTTGGCAGCCACCTAAATCAGGTGTAGGCCCCTTAAATAGCGACAACAACTTACATTTATATAGAGGCCAGAATTGGAGGATTGCGAGGGGGTGAGGCCATGGATGGATTTAAATACGAGGATGAGAATTTTAAATTTGACACCATGGGGTTGGAGAGCCGACGTCGGTCAGGAGTGATGGCTGAGTGGGTCTTCGTGTGGGATGGGATGAGATAGAGGTTACAAAGGATGGATGGGAGGCCAACCAGGAGAACATTGACATCATTGAGTCCGGCAATGTCAAAGGCATGGATGAAGGTTTCAGCGGCACATGGGCTGAGGGAGGGCCAGAGACAGGTGAGGCTACGGTGGTGGAAGTGAGCGGCCTTTGTAAAGGAGAGAATATGTGAAAGCCCAGCTTGAGGCCTAGCAAAACTGCGAAGCACAGTCAGGCTTAGCCTGAGACGCCGGCCAGGGAGGAGGAGGGGATGGAGCCAGTGGCGATGATAGCGAGTTTGTAATGAGGCTTGAAGACGACAGCTTCTGTCTTCCCAACGCTGAGGTGGAGGAAGAAACTCCTCATGCAAGACTGGATGTTGGACAAGACAGACTGACAGCACAGAGGTAGTGGAGGGTTGAGAGAGGACTCGTAGGGAGTCAAAATGTAACCAAACCCTGCACTCCCAGCGAGCAAGCTGCAGTGAGCATGATGGGGAGGCACTTGGAAACTGAGCCACCAGTTGCGTGTGCTGTCAAATCTTAGGCCTCCAAGCTCGTGGGAGGCTATAATAGACGTGTGAGGAAAATACTCCTGCATAATTATCGCCCCATATACTTGGAGCCACTGTTTAAAAACATTAAGCCAAACACAAAGATGTCTGGGCAGGATGAGGTGAAACACCCTAACATTAACTTTCCATTTTCACATTAACCCATTCAGGCAGTTCACTGATTGTTCTCGCTGTCAGAGGCAGGGCCCAGGAGAACTGTTCAGCCGAGTTTCAGCTGGCACGGGAGCAGTTGCAGTAAACTTCAGGTGTTTGTGATGCTTTGTGCCGACAAAACAGAACTGTAATGGTTTCAGTACCTCCCCCATCACGCTCACTGCAGCTTACTCACTGGGAGTGCAGGGTTTGGTTACATTTTGACTCCCAGGCTGTGAGTCCGCTCTCAACCCTCCACTACCTCTGCAATTCACAATTTATTAGGTTCATCGATGTCTCAGTGCCAGCAACTGTGGTTAATGGGGGTAATTTGATTGAGGATTTATTTCGGATTGTGAAAGTAATTGATAGGGTGGATTGAGAGAAACTTTTCCTGCTGGTGTGGGGGTCTAAGACTTGGGGACATAACCCGAAAATCAGAGCCAGGGCATTCAGGAGAGAAGGTTGGGAATAAATAAAAACAAGAAATGCTGGAACCACTCAGCGGGTCTGGCAGCATCTGTGGAAAGAGAAGCAGAGTTAACGTTTCGGGTCAGTGACCCTTCATCGGGAATAAAGCCTGGCTCTGGTATAAAATTAAAACCCAGCCCGACAACAGCGAACCCGAACCCGACCCGGGCCCGAGTCCTTTAATTTTTTTAAATGCCCGACCCGACCCGACCCCAACACATGTTGTCGGGTCTGCCCGGGTTCGAGTCGGGTAACCACGCTTTAGTCGGAAACACTTCTTCATGCAAAGGGTATGTGGAACTCTCTTCCACAAAAAACAGGTGATGCCAACTCAATTATTCATTTTAAATTTGAGAGTGATAGATTAATGCCAGCCGAGGGCATTAAGGGATAAGGAGTCAAGGTGGGTCAATCGACTTTGGATTGATCCATGATCTCATTGATTGGCGGAACAGGCTCGAGGGGCTGAATGGCCTTCTCCTGTTCCCATGTGCCTGTGAAACTGTAACCCGGGTGGGACCGAGTCTCATTTACGAGTTTAACTGGTTAAGGGCTGGTGGAAATGCAGCTAGAATGGAAATGTGTTAATAGCTTGATTGGGAGTACAGTTTGCCAATCCAAATTGAAGTCCCATTGGGCGGGGTGTATAACGGGTGGCCATGGCGACAGGGCCTGTTTTTGCGCCTCTGCCAAAGTGCCGATCCCACCGTCTGCAAACCTACAGTCAGCTCTGGCCGGCACTTGGGTAAATTTGGCAAATTCCCAACTGAGAACTTCTAAATCCCTTCCTTTAGCCCAGGGACAGGATGTGAGGAATGGCACTGCACATGTTAGAAAAAGTCGCGCCCCACAAAACCAACCCCCACCTCTCCCTGTGTTTGGTGGCCCAAAAGTGAACCCAAGCCAAAAGTAGTCTAAATCGGGCCTTTGAAATTGGAAGTGGACCCAAAGCACTCACTCGACCAGGCCTACCAATCTGCCCTTTGGTCACATATTAGTAACGAATAACATTAACAACATAATATGAATGGAAATTGGAATATAACTAACACCCACAATTGTTTGACAAGTTTGTCACCAAATAACCTCATAACGTTTCACACTATGAATTGCATCGAAGTGTCATCACTAAGCTCAGGAATTCGCTCCCTAAACCTCTCCACCTCTTGCGCATTCCTGATTTTAATCGCTCCACCATTGGTGGCCATATCTATGACTAGGCCCTGAGCTCCCTAACCTTCTTCTCCTCTCTCTCCTCCTCTAAGATGCTCCTTAAAACCTAACTCTTTGGCCTAACCTTTGGTCTCCTGTCCGAACATCACCTTACGTGGATTAGCATCAAACTGTGTCTGATAAAACTCCTTTGAAGGACCTTGGGATGTTGTTCAGCACCATTTGTGACTCCTCAGATACTGAAGCAGTCCAGGTAGAAATGCAGCAAGACCTGGACAATATCTAAAATAAAAGCAAAATACTGCGGATGCTGGAAATCTGAAACAAAAACAAGAAATGCTGGATTCACTCAGCAGGTCTGGCAGCATCTGTGGAAAGAGAAGCAGAGTTAACGTTTCGGGTCAGTGACCCTTCTTCGGAACTTGCTGGGTCAAAATCCTGGAACTCCCTTCCTAACAACACTGTGGGTGTACCTACCCCACATGGACTGCAGCGGTTCAAGAAGGCAGCTCACCACCACCTTCTCAAGGGCAATTAGGGACGGGCAATAAATGCTGTCCTGGCCAGCGACGCCCACATCCCATGAATGAATTAAAAACAACCTTAAAGGTGCTATATAAATGCAAGTTGTTGTTAGCCCAAATCAGTAATCAGCAGCAAGTGGATTAATGAATGAATCTATTTTCCGGTCCAATTGGTTGAGAGAGAAATGTTGGCCGGGATTTCAGAATTGGGAATTGTCTCTATCCTACATAGATTGTGGAAAAATAAATGCCTCAGGAATGCGACTACATCGTTCTACTTGACATCTTGGCACAAGGCTGCAGATTCCTTTGGAAACAGAAGAGGCCAATTCTCTATAAAGTTCTCTTGCTCAGTGATTGAAATTATTCCCTATAGTCTGGAGATGAGTACAGTTGACAAAAGGAGACTTAAGGTGGAGGCTGAATGTGAACTTGCCATTAACAACTCCACCAGTGATTGTAACTGGTTGGTGTGTTAATGCTTCATATTAACATAATGGCCGTTCATTGAACCAGGCTGGTCATGGACGCCATATTAGCCTTGCCTTACGTTCCACTATCGCAGACTTCTCCCTCGTGTGTTTAACCAACTTCCCCTTAAATGCATCTATACTATTCGCCTCAACCGCTCCCTGTGGTAGCGATTTCCAAATTCTCACCACTCTCTGGGTAAAGATGTTTCTCCTGAATTCCCTATTGGATTTATTAGTGACCATCTTATAGTGAACTCTGCTTCTCTTTCCACAGATGCTGCCAGACCTGCTGAGTGATTCCAGCATTTCTTGTTTTTGTTTCAGATTTCCAGCATCCGCAGTATTTTGCTTTTATTATAGTTGTGGCCCCTAGTTTTGGACTTGCCCACATGTAGAACCGGAGGCACGGACTAACGATCTGGAAACATGAGTTCAAATCTCACCATGGCGGCTGGCGAATTTAAATTCGGTTCATTAAATAAATGGGCAATAAAAAGGTAGTGTCAGGAATGGTGACCATGAAATTACCAGATTGTCTTAAAAAAACCCATCTGGTTCACTAATGTCCTTTAGGGAAGGAAACCTGCTGTCCTTACCTGGTCTGGCCTACATGTGACTCCAGACCCCCAGTGATTGTTAACTGCCCTCTGAAATGGCCTAGCAAGCCACTCGTGGTTAAGAAGGAAGCTCACCACCAGCTCTCAAGGGCAGTTAGGGATGAACAATAAATGCTGGCCTTGCTCACGATGCCCACATCCCATGAATGAATAAAAAAAATCTCTATGTCTAGTACAACCCATATATCCTCCTTCTCACTTTAATACAGCTCGTTACTACAGTGCTCACACTCCTACGAGAAAGGGATGACAGAATGTTGGATTCCCCCTGTTTCAGTTCTGCATTATGAAAGGTTTTGACAGAGTAAATAAGGGAAAAAACCTTCCAGCAGCATCAGAGGACACCGATTTAAAGTAATTTGGCAAAGGAACCAAAGGCGACACGAGGAAATGTTCGTGCGCTGGCTGAAAGGGCGGTGGAAGCAGATTCAATAGTAACTTTCAAAAGGGAATTGGTTAAATACTTGAAGGGATGAAAATTACAGGGGGAAAGAGCAGGTCCTAATTGGGTTTTTCAAAGAGACAGGATTGGTGTGATGGGCCGAATGGCTGGCTTCTGTTCTATATCATTTCATGATTCTATATATAAGTAGAGACAGACCAGCAAGGAAGGGCAGATAACTCAAGAGGTAGTAAATTGTCTCATGTAAGAATCCTCTGTCTTTCATTTGTGTTGACTGATACATTGTTTATAAGAAGCCTCTTACACTATCATTATGATTTAATATCCTTTAATGACAAACAGATTAACTTTTGATGGCTGGGGGGCAGAATGTAAGCTGTGGGAGTGTTTGACGCCAATTAGGTGACACATATCCCGCCAGGTTGACTCGGTACAAGATTTAGCAAATTAACAGCCCGAGAACGTGACTGAATTGAAACCACTCTGTGCGATTTCAATAATGAACCTTCACCGTGTTCACACGTAAACCCGCTGAGCATTTCCTCAGGAAACGTATTCTGCTTAAAAGAAATGGGATGATGCCCTGGTTGAAACAGCAGACATCATTCGGACCTGCTGTCTAAAATTGTTCTGTGTAGTTTCAGGCTAAATATTTAAACATCAAAAGCCCACTTTGTCAACAACAACAACAACAACAACAACAGCAATGTATATTTATATAGCACCTTTAACATCATAAAACATCCCAAGGCGCTTCAAAGTTGCATTATAAAACGAAATGTGACACTGAGCCACATAAGGAGGTATGAGGACAGATGACCAAAAGTGTGGTCAAAGAGGGAGGTTTTAAGGAGTGTCTTAAAGGAGGAAAGCGAGGTAGAGAAACGGACAGGTTTAGGGAGGGAATTCCAGAGCTTGGCGCCCAGGCAGCTGAAGGCACGGCTGCCAATGGTGGAGTGATTAAAATCAGGGATGCACAAGAGGCCGGAATTAGAGGAACGCAGAGATCTTACAGGGTTGTGGGGCTGGAGGAGATTTCAGAGATAAGGAGGGGTGAGGCCCTGCAGGGACTTGAAAACAGGGATGAGAATTTTAAAATCAAGATGTCACTTGACCGGGAGCCAATCAAGCGAGCACAGGGGTAACGGCTGAACAGGACTTGGCGCGAGTTAAGACACGGGCAAAAGAGTTTTGGATGACCTGAGGTTTACGGAGGGTAGAATGTGGGAGACCAGCCAGGAGAGCATTGGAATAGTCAAGTCTAGAGGTAACAAAGGCGTGGATGAGGGTTTCAGCAGTGGATGAGCTGAGGCAGGGGAAAAGTCGAGCGATGTTACAGAGGTGGATTGTCCACAATGTCAACTCCGCTCCCCAGTTTGCTTAACTTGTAATAGCAAGCTGCAAGTCAGCAGCTTATTTGTTGAGTATTTCCAGAAAGTGGGTGATTCCAGCATTTGTTGCCCATCTGCAGTTGCCCTTGACAAGGTGGTGAGGCCCTGGCTCATTGAACCACTGCAATCCGTGTGATGAAGGCACTCCCACAATGTCGGTAGGTAGGGAACTCTAGGACTTTGACCCAGTAATGATGAAGAAACGGTTTTACATGTCCAAGACATGTTAGTATGTGGGACTTAGTGACCCGGGTTCGATTCTGGGTACTGCCTGTGTGGAGTTTGCAAGTTCTCCCTGTGTCTGCGTGGGTTTCCGCCGGGTGCTCCAGTTTCCTCCCACAGCCAAAGACTTGCAGGTTGTTAGGTAAATTGGCCATTGTAAATTGCCCCTAGAGTAGGTAGGTGGTAGGAGAATTGAGGGAAGGTGGGGATGCGGGAGGGAATATGGGATTAATGTAGGATTAGTATAAATGGGTGGTTGATGGTCGGCACAGACTCGGTGGGCCGAAGGGCCTGTTTCAGTGCTGTATCACTCTATGACTTGGAGGGGAAATTGGAGACAATAGTGTTTCCATGCACCTGCTGCCCTTATCCTTCTAGCTAGTGGTCACAGCGGGTAGGACAATGCATTAGGCTAGACGTGCATTTACATAGAGGCTCCTTACAGCTCAGAAATATCTCAAGGAAAGTTCACACAGAGCAAATTACTTCCAACTGCAGTTGACATGTGTAGATAAAATTGGCGGCCAGTTTAGATCACACAGGATATACGGCACAGAAACAGGCCACTCGGCCCAACTAGTCCATGCCAACGTTTATGCTCCACTCTAGCCTCCTCCCATCTTTCCTCATCTAAATCTATCATCGTAACCCTCTATTCCCTTTTTTTTTTAGAGATACAGCACTGAAACAGGCCCTTCGGCCCACCGAGTCTGTGCCGACCATCAACCACCCATTTATACTAATCCTACACTAATCCCATATTTCTACCACATCCCCACCTGTCCCTTTATTTCCCTACCACCTACCTACACTAGGGGCAATTTATAATGGCCAATTAACCTATCCACCTACAAGTCTTTGGCTGTGGGAGGAAACTGGAGCACCCGGAGGAAACCCACGCAGACACAGGGAGAACTTGCAAACTCCACACAGGCAGTACCCGGAATTGAACCCGGGTCGCTGGAACTGTGAGGCTGCAGTGCTAACCACTACGCCACTGTGCCTTCTCCCTCATATGCTTGTCTTGCTTCACCTTAAGCATATCTATACTATTTACTTCAACCGCTCCCTGTGGTAGCGATTTCTACATTCTCACCACTCCCTTGGTAAAGAAGTTTCTTCAGAATTCCCTATTGGATTTATTAGTGACCATCTTATATCTATGGCCCCTAATTCAGGTCACTCTCCCCCAACCCCCCGCCTCACAAAGTTGAAAGATCTTTTTTACGATCAAACTCTTTCATAATCTTAAAGACCTCTATCAGGCTGCTTCTCTTTTCTAGAGTCAATCCATTGAGCGGTGGGAACTATGAAGCTATAATATATGACATTCTGAATGTACCAAACCTTAAGTCTTGTAGCATACAGACAAAAGTATAAGAAACTGAGGAAACTAACTGGATTTCGTAGGTATGGGGAATTTCTCCTGGGGTTAGAAGACGTCAATTATAGCTGGAAAGTTAAAACTTAAGAATACCAAGAGCCTTTGTCATCCAACGTTGAGGTGCCAATCTCTGGAGGCATCTCCAGATGGCCTGAGGATGTGTTTCCTTGACCAGGAATGTAAAACACTGGGACAGTTAAACACTTTGAGCACTCCAATATAGGATTTCACCAGCGTTGGGGTCCGAGCTATTGATTAGATGATCAGATTCTTTCCACCAATCAGCTGGTGGCTTCATTCCCTAGTGGGCTATTAACTCGCATCAGATGAGACTTTTTTAAATTCGATCATGGGATGTGGGCATCGCTGGCAAGGCCAGCATTTGTTGCCCATTCCTCATTGCCCTTGAGAAAGTGGTGGTGAGCCGCCTTTTTGAACCCCAGCACAGTCTGTGTGGTGTAGGTACACCCTCAGTGCTGTTAGGGAGGGAGTTCCCCAGGATTATGACCCAGCGATGAGGAAGGAATGGCGATATCGTTCCAAGTCAGGATGGTTAAACCGAGACCCCGTCCGCTCCTTCAGGTGAACATAAAAAGATCCCGTGGCACGTTGTTTCGAAGAACAATCAGGGAGTTCTCCCCAGTGTCCTGGCTGATAGTTGCCCCTCAACCAATCCCCAAAGCAGATGCTCTGGTCGTTATCACATTGCTGTTTGTGGGAGCTTGCTGTGCGCAAATTGGCTGCCATGTTCCCTACAGCGACGACACCTCAAAATTGCTTCATTGGCTGCAAGGCACTTTGGGATATCCTGAGACCGTGATAGGTGCTATAAAAATGCAAGTTCTTTCTTTAAACAGATGTAAGCCAGAACGGGAAACCCCAGTCATGCTATCCAGTGAGTGGTGTCTGACTATGCTGCAAAGTGCCCTTTGTTTGGATTCCCTGCCAAGTTGGTCTGACCATTCTGGGGCTTAGGTGGGGGGTGGGGGCACCCTGACACACCAGACAGTACCACTGGTGAAGTAATGAGCCAAGTAAATGACTGTGGGGAACAGGACCCTGTTGTTTATCTAAGTCGCAAGCTCCCGCCGCGAGAGTCAACTTATCCTAAAATTGAAAAGGGCTGTTTAAGTAGCATCTCTCATAGCAGAGGCAGCAATCATACTTTACACTGAACTGTGCTGCTGGGATAGCCTGACCACACTCGCTTGGTGTGGTTACAGTCACAAAGATGTACATCCGCTGTGGCAGATGTCAAGCTATCAAACTAACTCCAGTAGCTTAAAGACAATTGTCAGGTCAATGTTCTGGGCATGTTATGGAACGCTTACTCGGATACTCAGACGAGTGATGCCGCTCTCAAAGGCTTAGCGAGGTGGGCCTCACCTCTCAGAGTGCTCTAAGATACAATAAACCTTAAAAACATAGAGGAAAGAAAAGGGGAGAAAGACCCTTAAAGCTAAGAGGATACTCAGCTAAACAACATTTTCCTAGTTATAATTAGGACTATTGATGTGTAAACTAATAGGTGATTCACACAGACTAGCAATTGATTCATTCGGGGGATTGTTAAACTGTCAGCTGTGGCTCTGTGGCCGGCGCTTTTGCTCTGAGCCACACGGTTGTGGGTTCATATCCCTTTGATAATCCAGGCAGGGAGTGCTGCACTGTTCGAGGTGCCGTCACGTTACAATCAACGTCACTAAAATCGGATAATCTGGTCATTATCACACAGCTGCTTGTGGGAGCTTGCTGTGCGCAAGTTGTTTGCCGCATTTCCTACATTATATCAGTGACTACGCCTCAAAAGTACTTCATTGTCTGTAGAGCACTTTGGGACGTCCTGTGATCGTGAAAGGCATAAGCCATTCCTTCTAGTATTTGATAAAAATATTTGAACAGTGCTGTGGACACTGTAAGGTTAACACAGAATTGCAAACCTGACACTGAAGCCTACAGGTTGGGTGGGCCGTGTACTGGATTATTATAGTTTCTGTGTGTACACAGTAAGATTTGAAGCATTACACAAGGAAGGAAGTTCTCTTTATTCTCTTCCAATAATATGTTGGGCTGGAATTTTTCAGTGTATTATTGAAATTTACACCTTAATCCCTTGTCAATGGTCTGTTCATTGTTTTAGGATTTTCCATTCCAGTGTGTATTACTTTACATCTATCTGCAGTAAATTTGATCCAGATCCTTTGATCACTGTCAATCTCTTTTATACTCCTTATATAGCTCAGCACGCTCAGCAGACTTGATATTCTCGTGACATACTCTCGTCTGTATCTTCAGAACACAAGAACAAGGAGCCACTCGGCCCCTCAACCTGCTCCGCCATTCAACAGAATTATGGCTGATCTGATTGAAACCTCAGCTCCACCTTCCCGCCTACCCCCAATTAAAGGCCTGTTACCCAACCCGAACACGATGGGACCCGACGACATGTGTTGAGTTTGGGTCGGGTCGGGTTGGGTCGGGTCACTCTTCCGGGTCTGGTTTTCTGGCTCGGGTCGGGCCGGGTCCGGGTCGGGCACACATAGTATTAATTGGACTTGAAAGGTTGTTTAAAAAGATGAAGATTGGAGCCACGAGGTCAGTGATTATTTGGTCACGTGTTAAACAGAAACCAATGAAGTTGTGCCCAGACAGGTTGTGCCACACTGTACCAGTATCTGTATTGCTTAAAATAAACACAGCAATTGCCCGAAGGCTCAGAAAAGGTTAGTATGCAGGTACAGCAAGTAATTAGGAAAGCTAATAGAATGTTATTGTTTATCGCGAGGGGAATTGAATACAAAAGTAGGGAGGTTATGCTTCAGTTATACAGGGTATTGGTGAGACCACATCTGGAGTACTGTGTACAGTATTGGTCTCCTTATTTAAGGAAGGATGTAAATGCATTGGAAGCAGTTCAGAGAAGGTTTACTAGACTAATACCTGGAATGAGTGAGTTGTCTTATGACGAAAGGTTGGACAGGCTAGGCTTGTATCCACTGGAGTTTAGAAGAGTAAGAGGTGACTTGATTGAAACATATAAGATTCTGAGGGGTCTTGACAGGGTGGATCCAACACATTTATATCCTTCCTTAAATAAGGAGACCAGTATTGTACATAGTACTCCAGATGTGGTCTCACCAATGCCCTGTATAACTGAAGCATAACTTCCCTACTTTTGTATTCAATTCCCCTCGCAATAAACAATAACATTCTATTAGCTTTCCTAATTACTTGCTGTACCTGCATACTAACCTTTTGTGATTCATGCACTAGGACACCCAGATCCCTCTGCATATCAGAGCTCTGAAATCTCTCACCATTTAGATAATATACTTTTTTATTCTTCCTGCCAAAATGGACAATTTCACATTTTCCCACATTATACTCCATTTGCCAGATCTTTGCCCACTCACTTAACCTATCTATATCCCTTTGTAGCCTCCTTATGTCCTCTTCACAACTTACTTTCCTACCTATCTTTGTGTCATCAGCAAATTTAGCAACCATACCTTCAGTCCCTTCATCCAAGTCATTGATATAAATTGTAAAAAGTTGAGACCCCAGCACAGATCCCTGTGGCACACCACTCGTTACATCTTGCCAACCAGAAAATGAGCCATTTCTGCCTACTCTCTGTTTCCTGTTAGCTAACCAATCTTCTATCTATGCCAATATGTTACCCACTATACCATGAGCTTTTATTTTCTGCAATAACCTTTGATGTGGCACCTTATCAAATACCTTCTGAAAATCTAAGTACAGTATATCAACCATTTCCCCTTTATCCACAGCACAGGTTACTTCTTCAAAGAACTCCAATAAATTGTTTAAACATGATTTCCTTTTCACAAAACCCTGTTAACTCTGCCTGATTACCTTGAATTTTTCTAAGTGCCCTGCTATAACATCTTTAACAATAGCTTCTGACATTTTCCCTATGACAGATGTTAAGCAGTTTCCTGCTTTCTGTCTCCCTCCCTTTTTGAATAAAGGAGTTGCATTGGCTATTTTCTAATCTCATGGAACCTTGCCCGAATCTAGGGTATTTTGGAAAATTAAAACCAGCACATCAACTGTCTCACTAGCCACTTCTTTTAAGACCCTAGGACGAAGTCCATCAGGACCTGGGATTTGCTCCAACAATTTGCTCAGTACCACTTCCCTGATGGTTGTAATTTTCTTGAGTTCTTCCCTCCCTTCCATTTCCTGACTTACAGCTAATACTGGGATGTTACTTGTATCCTCAATAGTGAAGACCGATGCAAAATACCTGTTCAGTTCATCTACCATCACCTTATTTACCCTTATTAATTCCTCACTTTCTATAGGACCATAGAGCCATAGAAAAGTTACAGCACGGAAGGAGGCCATTCAGCCCATTGTGTCCGCACTGGCTAACAAAAAAACTAGCCGCCCAACGCTCACTTTGTTAACTCTTTTTAAAATATCTATAGAAACTCTTACTCCTGTTTTTATACTTCTAGCCAGCTTTCTCTCATACTCTTAATTTTTTTCCTCCTTATTAATCTTATAATTTTATTAATCTTTTAGTCGTTCTTTGCTGCTTTTTATATTCTGTCCAATCTTCTGACCCGCCTCCCATCTTCATGGCTCATCTTTTATAACCTTCCTGACCAATCACTGCATTTCTTGATTCTCTCAGAGTCCAAAATTCCTTTGATCTCAGTTTTGAATCTACTCAGCGACTGAGTAGCCACAGCTCTCCGGGGTAGAGAATTCCCAAGATTCACGACCCTCTGAGTGAAGACATTTCTCCTCGTCTCAGTCCTAAATGGCCAAGCCGTTATTCTGAGATAGTGACCCCATGTTCTAGACTCCCCAGCCAGGGGAAAACAGCCTCTCAGCATCTACCCTGTCAGAGCCCTCTCAGAATATTATATGTTTCAATGAGATCACCTCTCATTCTTCTAAACCTACTCTACTCAACCTCTCCACATTGACCAAACCTCTCATCCCAGGAATCATTCGTTATCTATGAACAGTGCAAGCAACAAGGAGTCTTGCAAGGACTATGGCCCTCAGACAGAGTTCCATGAATCATCACCTTCTATTATCAAGACAGTTTTCAACCCAACCATTATTGGCGTTCATTCCATGTCTCTTTAAAAGTCTTGCATGTGGAATTATATCAAAGGCCTTCCAAAAGTGTAATTAAATCGTTCTTCCTCTGATCCGCTTTTATATTTACACTTTCAAAGAGTCCTGGCGGATATGTGAGAAATTGCCTGTTGCCGCCAAAACCATGAACTCTTTTGGAGCAATGGTGGCATAGTGGTATTGTCACTGGACGAGTAATCCAGAGGCTCAGGCTAATGCCCTGGAGACATGGGTTCAAATCCCACCACGGCAGCTGGTGGAATATAAATTGAAAAAAAATCTGGAATTGAAAGCTAGTCTCAGTAATGGAGCCATGAAACTATAATCGATTGTCGTAAAAACCCATCTGGTTCACTAATGCCCTTTAGGGAAGGAAATCTGCCACCCTTACCCGGTCTGGCCTACATGTGACTCCAGACCCACAGCAAGCAGTTGTCTCTTGACTTCCTTCTGAAGTGGTCTAGCGAGACACTCAGTTGGGAAAGGCAATTAGGAATTGGCAATAAATGCTGGCCATGCCAATGATGCCCAGATCCCATGAAAGAATAAAAAAAAATTGTAATTTTTTTTTGAGTGATCAAAGCCATCCCATTGAAACACTCCTGAACATTCTTCTCGCTGATTAACTGCTCCCGAATCCCTTGACTGCTTTGGATCACTCCCTTTTGATTATTGGGAAATCATTGGCTATCCTCTTGTTTGCCAATGCACTCTGTGCCAACAGGAATCCAAAATTACGAACGAGGAACTTTGGGGTTCTTACATCTGTGCCATCCGATTCAAGTACTTCGTAGACTGGAAGTTCTTTGCGTTTCTTCATGATGCATAAGAAAAGAAAGATTTTAATTTAGCTCCTTTCACAACCTCTACGTGCCCTTTACAGGTAATGTTTTGAAGTGTTGAATGTGGGTAACAGCAGCCAATTTGTGCACAGCAAGCTCCCACAAACAGCAATGTGATAATGACCAGATCATCTTTTTAACTGACCTCGGTCGGGCGATAAAGTATCGTCGAGATATTAATGCACAGTTGGAGGGTCAGTGTTGAGGGTGTGGGAGTATGTGTATGTATATGTGTGTGCAGGTATATATGATCACTGAGCTACACGTACTTAGTGACCTCTATTGGCACAGACCCTCATTTATGAAGATTGATGCGAAGAAACATTTAGCTCATTTATAATTTCCTGAGCTATTTCGGTGTAAATATTCATTAAGTGATCCTTTCAATTTAAACAACCTCTTGTTAGTTGTTACACTGCAAGTCCAATTGGCCCGTCTTTCTGCTGCCCTCTTATTAAATCAAAATTCATTTAGGTTCCCTCAGTTGGTGTTTGACGCCCACACCTCACTAGTTTTTGAATCTTCTTGTACATTTTCTACTTGGGAAAAAAAATGTTTATTTTTGGCCTTTTTTATCCAGTTGCTGAGATCTCGGTCTTTTCTCATATGAAGAGTAATCTCAGTTCATTCTCATTGTTCTGCCTTATCTTTTAGGTTCCCATGCCAATCAATGTCGCGTGACTCCTGTCACTTATAGCCAACTTGCTTCTCCTTCTGAAATGGTGAGCCTCTTTATTTTTTTTTACAAGGTTAACCACTTTACGGGGAGATGCCCAAGGGCGCAGGAGTGAGAAAAGGGTCCTTCAGATGCCGAAACTTGTCTATTTCCCCATTGAGACCACTGGGAATTTCCTGGCTTCCCTGCCTGCACTGGCAGTTTGATCATTGGATCGGCCATCATTTTTCGAAAGAGATTCTACTTTTCCTTTAGGTTCCTCGTCTCGAATCTACGTCCCTAATTCTGGATTTCTGCAGATGGCCAAAAGAATATTCCAATTTGTTGAACCAGCTCAGGACTTTAGGAAGCTTTTTATTAAGCTCAGCCTTGGTCTTTTCTTCTTGGGAGAGACAGGTCCCCAAGGATAACACTTGTTCTTGCTAGCTCAGTGTTCTGTTCTTTATTAATCTCATGGGCCCCCCCCCCCCATTGAATCCACTCCAATAACATAACGTCTCTTTGAAGTAGGAAGATCAAAACTGGACACAGTGCTTCTGATGTGGTCTCACTAAAGGTTCTGTCCAATTTACATGTTACGCTGTTTACTACACAGCCCAGTGTTTTGTTGCCTTCCCACATAAAAGGCAAGGTTTAGCCCCATGGGGCAGATGGAAATTGGCTGAAAGAATGGTTGGCTAAATTGGCTGAAAGAATGGGAATTGGATGAAAGAGTTATTGGCTGGTTGAATGCAGTGACTGCTCGTAGATAAGAAGACATCTGACCGGGAGCTGGCCCGTTTCTAGTGGTGGGCCCCAGGGTTTGGTGTTGGGCCAGTGCTGTTGATCATCTTTATAAAATGACTCAGAGACTCAGAGCTAGTTTAAGTGTCAGAGTGGGGACAGATCTACCCTCACAGATGACGTCAAGCGGCGTTGGATGATTGACAACTGAGACGCTGGGCGAGGAGGGGCAAATGCAGTTCAATGCAGATCAAGGTAAAGTGATTCAATTGGCTGATGGAACGTGGAGCACGTGCTCAGTGGGAGCATGCTGGAGAAACAGCAACAAGTGGGAAACAAAAAACAGCCAGAATTTTATGGCCCCCCCCACCCCCGACCCAATGAGTGGGCTGATACAGGGGTTTGGGGGGGGGGGGGAAAGTTGAGTGGGAGGCGGGGTGGGGAGCTGCCATTTCCGACGCCTTCTCCCCTCCGCTGCAATTTTACGCGGGGCGGTGGCAGTGAGAAACGTCCCGTCCACTCCAGGCCGACCAAGGCCCTCAAGTGGCCCCAAGAACACTGCTGGGTAAAACCTGGCGGCCTTCTTGCAGGCTGTGGGGTGGGGGCCTCCTGATCGTGCACCCTGTGAACCACGGAGGGCTGCCCTGAAGCTCCGACCGCCCCCAATGCACAACATCACCCCCCCCGCCCCCGCGTAATCGACACCCCCCCCCCTCCCCCCTTGCCTTGCTGGGGCCTGGCCAATTGTCCCTGGCGAGGCCACAAAAACTTACCTGAGTTCCGGGGCCGTCCTTCCTGTTGCCTCCGATGGCTGGGTGTATTCCCAGCAATGGCCACCGCTCCTGGTGGTTCTGCTGGGACTAAGAGCTGCCGGCCCGCTGATTGGCCGGCAGCTCTATTAGGCGGGACTTCCTGCCTCAATGAGGTGGACATCCCGCCCAAGGCCAATTAAGGACCTGGGAGCAAACTATCCCGGACTGGCTCCCCAGGCTCGGTGGAGGCCGCCAGCCCAACGGAAAATTCCGGCCCTCCTTTTACTATTTGTTAATCAATTTGCGGAATGTTGAACTACATCCACTGCCAGCTGGCGGGTTGGTGGAGGCGGCTGCGTTAAACCTCAGCCACCACGAGTTCTGTCGGCTTTGTTTCGGTTGAGTTACTGAATGACTTAAGCAATCTGTGCGACATATCTACACAAGCCGTCTATTTTTATCCCACTTTAAGCAACTGCTATTTCATTCAATGTTTAGCATTTCTTGGCAAATTATTTGCAGAACCATTGTGACCCACAACAGTAAGAGGCTCTCAGCTGCCTTTAAGTATATACAAAAACAAACTAAAGATATAAATGTACGTAAGTATATACACACAGGAGAGGAAGGGCGGACAATACAGCTGCCTCAAAAATTCAGTTAATTTAGATCAAAGTTAGGACAAGCAATTACCCTGCTCTATGTTTCCACTTCCTAGCCCAAAAGCACCGACCCTTGCTGGTGTCCATGTTGGTGATATGGATGCCAGCCTGTACCTCGCCCGAGTGCCCGCTCTTCACACATGGGCCCGAACAGTCGGGCATTCAACTGCTGTGGGCATCACAACCCCTCCCCGTCCTCACCAGCATCACCACTTTCCATTGGGTGGTTGTGGAGAGCAGGATCCCGGGCTTTGCCTCTCTAAGCCGCTGCCACGCAGACCGATTGCGCCTCCCCTGATGCCAGGGCGGGTCAGCACCCCATTCCGCACAGGGCAATCCGGAATCTGGGACTCTCCCCGGTGTTTCTCTCTCAGCAGGTCGTGCCTTTCGCGACTGGTCCACCAGGGAGGCTTGTGTGTGAAGGGTGTTGACGAGTACTCATAGAATCGTCTTGGTGGGGGAGTGGGGGGGGGGGGGGGTGGAGTTTTAACATGGGTGAGCAGGTGGGATTGGGTGAGGGGTCTAACTCAGGTGGACAAGTGTGGGGCAGCCAATCCACATCCAGGAGGTGCGATGGCACTTTAAATATTTTAATGAGCCTGGAAGCCCGGGATTTAAACGGCAAGGACGGCTTTGGGGAGAAGGCAGGTGTCTTTACAGCACTGCTCGTGGGCCAGGAGCAGCAGGAGTGCTTCACCCTGGCCCACAAGCTCCCCCACCATCAGCTCAACCCATCCTCCCCACCACCAGGATTGGACCCCCACCACCCCCACCCCCACCGACCTTTGGGATCGGAACCCACATACCTCCATCCAACTGTAAACCAATCCTGTCAATCAGGCCGACTTCCAAGAAGGGAGCCTGTCCGGGCAAAAAGTCATAGGCTGTGGAGATAAGGGGAAAACCAGACTTTGGGGGTTTCCCGCACACTTCCAGATACCAAACCGCAACCCTCCTCCCCATAACTCCCCCACTCCTGTTCCCAATGTGTCAGCAAGTCAAAAGTCCCCCCCCCCCCCCATGGAATTTTACAGCACAGAAGTAGGCCATTCGGCCCATTGTACCTGTCCTGGCTCTTTGGTAGCTTTAGCCAATTTATCCCACTCCCCTACTCCTTCCCCATAGGCCTACATATTTTCTCCACTGAAGTATTTATCCAATTCCCTTTTGAACATTACTGTTGAATCTGATTCCACTGCCCTTTCAGACAGTGTGTTCCAGATCACAATAACTTGCTGTGTAAAATATTGTCGCCTCATCTCCCCTCTGACTCTTTTGCCATTTCCCTTAAATTTGGTTACCGACCCTCCCGCCAGTGAAGACAGCTTCTCCTCGTTTACTCTATCAAAACCCTTCACGCTTTTGAACACTTTTGAATCTCCCCTTAACGTCTTCTGTTCTAAGAACAATCCCAGCTTCTCTTCACATAACTAAAATCCCTCATCTCTGGAACCATTCTAGGAAACCTCCTGTGCAGCCTCTCCCAAGGGTCTTCACCAAGCCTCAAAATCAGCCATGGAGTAAAATTGGTGAACGTTAACTTTTGTGCATTCAGAGATCTGCCGGTGACTTTTTAGCCTCGGCATTAAAGCACAATGACCTGCCCTGCTTCTAAGCTGGACTCAAACTCCCAAAGTAAAGCGTCGCTGACTCCCTCACGCAGGCCAGATTTTCTTCTCTACTTTCTGGGTGTGAAACGTCGTCTCGGAGGAGCACAAGGAGAAGAATCAGGGTAAGGAGGATCCCGTCTGTTGCAGAATCCAACAATTCATCTCACTGGAAGAAAAGTCAAGCTGTCCAATTTTCCGCTCTCCACTTCGCCCATGTGATGCTTAAAAGGCCAAGTGGAAAATATGCTGAACTCGCACCATTTCACCAACAGGACCTCCAAGACAGAAACAGAAAGTACTGGAAATACTCAGCAGGTCTGGCAGCATCTGCGAAGAGAGAAATAGAGTTAACGTTTCAGGTCTGTGACCTTTCATCAGGATTGCCGAGATCTTCCATATTAAATCGTCAGCTGTACATTCCGCCCATCTAGTCTGCTCCTCCCTCAGACCACGAATAGAAGGCGTAGTGGTAATGTCACTGAACCAGTTATCCAGATGCCCATGCTGATGCCCGAGGGACATTGGTTCAAATCCCACCACGGCAGCTGGTGAAATTTAAATTCAATTAATCAATTTATTAATAAAAACCTGGAATTGAAAGCTAGTCTCAGTAATGGTGCCATGAAACTATCAATTGTGGTAAAAACCCATCTGTTTCACTAATGCCCTTTAGGGAAGGAAATCTGCCGTCCTTACCTGGTCTGGCCTACATGTGACTCCAAACCCACAGTGATTATTAACTGCATTCTGAAATGACCTAGAAAGCCATTCAGTTGTCAATGGCAATTAGGGACGGGCAACAAATGCTGGCCTTGCCAGTGATGCCCACATCCCATGAAAGAATAAACAAAAATGTCTGTCCCATTGGGGGCCCGATCTGACTAAATGTCCGCCTCGCAAAGATAAAATGGAAAAGCCTGACAATATTCTCTCACTCAATAATATCCATCATTCCCCAACAAGTCTGTACTTACGGCAAAAGTCTGTACCTGGAGGGATCAGGTGGACCCGGGGAAGAGTCTGTACCTGGAGGGAGCAGGTGGACCCGGGGAAGAGTCTGTACCTGGAGGGAGCAGGTGGACCCGGGGAAGAGTCTGTACCTGGAGGGAGCAGGTGGACCTGGGGAAGAGTCTGTACCTGGAGGGAGCAGGTGGACCTGGGGAAGAGTCTGTACCTGGAGGTAGCAGGTGAACCCGGGGAAGAGTCTGCTCCTGGAGGGAGCAGGTGGACCTGGGGAAGAGTCTGGACCTGGAGGGAGCAGCCGGACCTGGGTAAGAGTCTGGCCCTGGAGGGAGCAGCCGGACCTGGGTAAGAGTCTGTACCTGGAGGGAGCAGGTGGACCTGGGGAAGAGTCTGTCTTTAGACGGAGCAGCCGGACCTGTGGAAGAGTCTGTATCTGGAGGGAGCAGGTGGACCCGGGGAAGAGTCTGTACCTGGAGGGAGCAGGTGGACCTTTGGAAGAATCTGTCCCTGGAGGGAGCAAGTGGACCTGGGGAAGAGCCTGTACCTGGAGGGAGCAGGTGGACCTTTGGAAGAATCTGTCCCTGGAGGGAGCAGGTGGACCTGGGGAAGAGCCTGTACCTGGAGGGAGCAGGTGGACCTGGGGAAGAGCCTGTACCTGGAGGGAGCAGGTGGACCTAGGGAAGAGCCTGTACCTGGAGGGAGCAGGTGGACCTTTGGAAGAATCTGTCCCTGGAGGGAGCAAGTGGACCTGGGGAAGAGCCTGTACCTGGAGGGAGCAGGTGGACCTGGGAAAGAGTCTGTACCTGGAGGGAGCAGGTGGACCTGGGGAAGAGCCTGTACCTGGAGGGAGCAGGTGGACCTGGGGAAGAGCCTGTACCTGGAGGGAGCAGGTGGACCTGGGGAAGAGCCTGTACCTGGAGGGAGCAGGTGGACCTTTGGAAGAATCTGTCCCTGGAGGGAGCAAGTGGACCTGGGGAAGAGCCTGTACCTGGAGGGAGCAGGTGGACCTGGGGAAGAGCCTGTACCTGGAGGGAGCAGGTGGACCTAGGGAAGAGCCTGTACCTGGAGGGAGCAGGTGGACCTTTGGAAGAATCTGTCCCTGGAGGGAGCAAGTGGACCTGGGGAAGAGCCTGTACCTGGAGGGAGCAGGTGGACCTGGGGAAGAGCCTGTACCTGGAGGGAGCAGGTGGACCTGGGGAAGAGCCTGTACCTGGAGGGAGCAGGTGGACCTGGGGAAGAGTCTGGACCTGGAGGGAGCAGGTGGACCTGGGGAAGAGTCTGTACCTGGAGGGAGCAGGTGGACCTGGGGAAGAGTCTGGACCTGGAGGGAGCAGGTGGACCTGGGGAAGAGCCTGTACCTGGAGGGAGCAGGTGGACCTGGGGAAGAGCCTGTACCTGGAGGGAGCAGGTGGACTTGGGGAAGAGCCTGTACCTGGAGGGAGCAGGTGGACCGGGGGAAGTGTCTGTACCTGGAGGGAGCAGGTGGTCCCGGGGAAGGGAGCAGCTATCTAGTTAATCATTTTTGAGGGGAAAATGTTACCGTACTTTCAAATCATGGATGCTGAAATTTTGAACCCACCAGACAAACATCTGTACGACTCCGTCAGTGTCTCCCTCTCCAGTTACAGACTGAATTTCAGAGGACTGACGACAGTATACAGTGTCAAGTATCACACTGAAATAAAGTTAAGATCAGTTTCCTTCATATTAAATACAATATAATGTAATTATAACAGTTACATATTTAGTTTGCATTTATCTATCCATATTTTTTCAATATATGTTGAAGTGGCTCATGATATTTTTCATTTATCAGAAGTCGCTCTCACTAAAGAAAAGGTTGGAGCCCCATCTGCCCTCTCAGGTGGACCATAAACTATCCCACGGCCACTATTTCAAAGAAGAGCAGGGGAGTTCTCCTCCAGTGTCCTGGTCAAGATTTATCCCTCAACCAACATCACTAAACAGGTTATCTAGTCATTCTCACATCGCTGTTTGTGGGAGCTTGCTGTGTGCAAATTGGCTGCCACCTTTCCAAAATTACAACAGTGGCTACATTTCATTGGCTGCAAAGTGCTTTGGGATGCCTTGCAGTGGTGAAAGGTGTTATATAAATGCAAGTTTTTCTTTCTTTACTGGAGTGTTGGGGGTACCTATGGGAGTGCCCCTACCTTCCAGAGAGAAAACTGGATAAAAAAGAAAGCAAAGTTCACCAGTCTGTTACAGGCTTGGACACATTCGAACGGGACAATCCTCAAACCGAGGTTTCCATGACGTTCTGGTTGGAACGACAACACACTCAAGTAACACAAGAGGGGTTTGGCAATACACCTGTCTTCACTGTGCTGGGTGCTGACAAACCCTTTCACTGCTGACGGCCTCAGGATTGTATAACACGTGCAGGCACCAGTAAGTGATGGGCTATCAAATGTTCACAGGGCAGCTGGGATACACCCTGAGAACGTCTCTGAAAGCAAGGAAGGACTGGGGGGTGGGTTGGTGGGGCGGGGGACGATCTATTAAATACTTTTCAAAGCTCCAAAAGCCCTGGGATAACAGGGAATTTGGAGAGAAGAAAAAAAATTCTTCGTCTAAGTCACTGATAAATCGAGTGAAAAGCTGAGGCCCCGGTACTTATCCCTGGTTAACGCCATGTGTCAAATCCTGACAATTGGCGTACACACCCTTTATCCCTACTCTCTGTCACCTTCCTCCTAACCAATCAATTAATTCAATTGTCCCATCATCTCAGGTTAGTATTCTGGAGGGAGGTGCCCTCTCCCTCCAACATAAGGGGAGGCGGGGATCTTCAGCTTTGGTTGCAACTCACCTCGGAGATGCTACTCGGAAGATCAAAGCCTCGAGGAAGGAACCTCAGCTACTCTTTGCTAGTGAGTGACCCAAGTGTTTGGGGTGCATGAGACTGGGGTTAGGACCTACCCTGGGGAAGCAGAACATTACAGGATGCATATGACACTCTAAAATGTCATAAATTCCCAAGACTTGCCCTGGGCTAATTAGAGCACGAAAGACTTGCATTCATATAGCGCCTTTCACAACCTCAGGACAGCGCAAAGCACTTCACAGCCAATGCGGTGCTTTTCGAAGTGTAGTCTGTTGTCATGCAGGATACACAGCAGCCAATCTGCGCACCGCAAGCTCCCACAGACAGCAGTAATGTTCAATATTGAGATAAGGAGCTGGGAATTACAGATCAATTATCCTGATATCTGCAATGGGGGGAGAGAGGAATGTTTCAGGATCCCATCAACATGCATCTATGAAAACACAGTGGACATCATGAGGAGTCACTGGTGTAATATTACTTCTTCCTTTGATACGTGAATTATTGTAAGATTCATAAGTAATATCCAAAGAAAATGTGGGGTTTTTTATACTTTAAACCAGAACGTATATATACAAACAGCTACTGCACGAGCCACATCTAAACACATCTCACTCTGTCGGGCTACACCCACATCTCCCTGGTCATGTGTAACAGGATATAATTTTCTCTGGTCCCCTTCACTTGCAGCTTCTTAAGGTGGTCTGCTCTTAAGGTCATCCCACAATGAATGGAATCTTAGAAGGAAACTAAATTCATGGATCAGAGCTATCCACTGGGTATACATTACCTCACTTTTCAGAAGGCACTTTGATGAGGTTCCACATGTGAGACTGTTAGTGAAGGTCGTGTTTCTTTGGACTGCTTCTTTCGCGGAAGAAAAGGATGTTTGAAGGCAACACACCACGAGTCCTTAACATGACAGAGAACATGTAAGAAGCCTATGTGGGTTAGGCTGTGAATCCAAACCAGGGCACGTGGGCTTAAAATTAACAAGCCTCAAACAAGATTAGAGCTTGGAAGGAATATTTTCCCCACAGGAGACCCCTCACCCGTCAGTATATGGGGCTGGATCTGGGACTTTTTAAAATGCATTCTTGGGGGGATCTGGGCTTCGCTGTCAAGGCTGACATTTATTGTCCATTGCTAGTTGCTTCCTCCTCGACCCATTTGCTGAAGTTGCTCCCACTCAGCTGTTGTCACTTGAGACAACCGAGTAACCTATTAAGCCACCTCCGAGAGAAGAGTCAAACATGTTGGTGTGGGACAGAAGTCACATGTAGACCACATCTGGCAAGTTTCCTTCCCTAAAAGGGCTATAGTTGGGTTTTTTTTCATTAACCAACAATCCGACAGCTTCACAGTCACTTTCGGTGCGAGCCATCTTTTTCATTTTGAGATTTCGCAAACTGCTTTCAACTTCTCAAACCGCTGTGATGAGGTCTGAACTCATTCTCCAGGTTGCTAATCTGGTAACAGACCACTAACTGCATTACTCATCCCCTCATAAAATATGACGAGAAGGCTAAGAAGTGAGAGACAAAATAGCGTGTTGCTGTGCCAATCTGATTGTGTAAACATGTGAAGCATCATCTCAGAGCTGGATTCAGACAGATGAAGCCTTTGAAGTCGTTTGTTCCTCTTTGTCCTATCTCTTGGTCCTCTTTATAGATTGACTAATATTAACTAGGGAATAAATTCTTCTCTATCTTTAGCTCATGATTGTCAATTGAACCGATTTTCTGGTTTGAATTTCAATTAGCCTTCTCCCCTCACTGAGGCTAACTCAGACCATCATTCTCAGCGTGACCCCACTTGACCTTCCTGTTGCGTCTTAGTGGTTTATGTGATTCTTGGCCGACTGCTCTTCCTAAGTTGGCGTGGGGTTTGTTACACCCTGCCTCATCCTTTGATCATAGTGAATTTCCTACTCAGTCCCAAACTTATCGCATTCTGCACATTAACAACGCAATGAGGAGAAACGTCTCCCTCTACCAGGCAGGACCTAATTCCCCGTCCAATTGCACGCGACTAGATAATGACACTGAGACTCAGCATCGCCTGTAATGTGGGGAGTCAGAAACTTGTGGGTTCAAGTCCCGCTCCAGAGTCCTGAGCACAAAAACCAGGCTGACACTCCCAGTGCAGTACAGAGGGAGTGCGCCATTGTCAGAGGTGCCACCTTCTGGATGAGACAATAAACTGACGTTTTCCCTCAATGGTGGATGTGAACGATCCCTTGACACTATTTTAAAGAAGAGCAGGGGTGTTCTCCCCAGTGTCCTGGCCAATATTTAACCCTCAACCAACATCACTGAAACAGGTTATCTGGTCATTATCTCATTGCTGCTTGTGGGATCTTGCTGTGTGTAAATTTTCTGCCATGTTTCCCAGTGACTACACTTCAAAAATCACTTCATTGGTTGTAAAGTGCTTTGGGAGCTCCTGAAGTCATGAAAGGCACTGTGGAAATGCAGGTGACTACATTCACACACTGCACAGGCCCCCACTGAATGCCTCCCTCTGGAATGAGAAACCATCATCAGACAGGCAGATCTTTGGCCTCACTTTATGTTAATTTATACAAATATGTAATAGATACTCAGAAGTGAGTTACAGTATGGGCTCTATTCGAGCTGTTGAGTGAATTATATAATGTATAACAGATATCCGAGAGTGAGTTACAAGCTGGGATCTAATTGCATCAAACACATATTGTGGGACTAAACTGGCAGGTTGGAATGTGCTGCTGAAAGTGTGTTGCAAGGAAATTCAATGCTAAGGTTCAAAAGGGAAATGGATAAACACTTGATGGGTAGGAAATTTGCAGGGTTATGGAGAAGAGCAGGGTGAGTGGGACTAATTGGATAGCACAGCCTGATGGGCCAACAGGCCTTCTTCTCTGCTGTGAAGTCCCATCAGTCTACTCTCGATCATCAGCAAACTGATGGAAGGTGTCATCAACAGTGCCATCAAGCAGCACATGCTTAGCAATAACCTGCTCAGTGACGCTCAGTTTGGGTTCCGCCAGGGCCACTCAGCTCCTGACCTCATTGGTTCAAGCATGGACAGAAGAGCTGAATTCAAGAGGTTGTGTCAGAGTGACTGCCCTTGACATCAAGGCAGCATTTGACCAAGTATGGCATCAAAGAGCCCTAGCAAAACTGGAGTCAATGGGGATGAGGGGGAAAACTCCCCACTGGTTAGTGTCATACCTAGCGCAAAGGAAGATGGTTGTGGTTGTTGGAGCCCCAGGACATCATGCAGGCGTTCCTCAGTGTCCTAGGCCCAACCATCTTCAGCTGCTTCATCAATGACCTTCCTTCCATCATAAGGTCAGAAGTGGGAATGTTTGCTGATGATTGCACAATGTTCAGCACCATTCGTGACTCCTCAGATACTGAAGAAGTCCATGCCCAGATGCAACAAGACCTGGACAATAGCCAGGCTTGGGCTGATAAGTGGCAAGTAACATTTGCGCCACACAAATGCCAGGCACTGACCATCTCAAACAAGAGAGAATCTAACCATCTCCCTTGATGTTCAATGGCATTACCATCGCTGAATCTCCCACTATCAATATCCTGGGAGTTACCATTGACCAGAAACTGAACTGCATCGGCCACATAAATACTGTGGCTACAAAAGCAGGTCAGAGGCTGGGAATTCTACGGCGAGTAACTCCCCAAAGCCTGTCCACCATCTACAAGGCACAAGTCAGGAGTGTGATGGAATACTCTCCACTTTCCTGGATGGATGCAGCTCCACCAATACTCAAGAAGCTCGACACCATCCAGGACAAAGCAGCCCGCTTGATTGGCACCCCATTCACAAACATTCACTCCCTCCACCACCGATGCACAGTGGCAGCAGTGTGTACCATCTACAAGATACACTGCAGCAACTCATGACGTGTCCTTCGACAGCACCTTCCAAACCCGCGACCTCTACCAACTAGAAGGACAAGGGCAGCAGATGCATGGGAACACCACCACCTGCAAGTCTCCTCCAAGCCACACACCATCCTGACTTGGAACTATATCACCGTTCCTTCACTGTTGCTGGGTCAAAATCCTGGAACTCCCCTCCTAACAGCACTCTGGGTGTTCCCACACCCCAAGGACTGAAGTGGTTCAAGAAGGCAGCTCACTACCACCTTCTCAAGGGCAATTAGGAATGGTCAATAAATGCTGGCCTGGCCAGCGACGCCCACATCCAACGAATGAAAAAAAAATGACTACCCTAACTCACACCAATTCACGTTCACCCATCACCACTGTGCTCGCTGACTTACACTGGCTCCCAGTCCAGCTACGCCTCGATTTTAAGATTCTCATCCTTGTTTTCAAATCCTTCCCTGGCCTTGCCTCTCCCTATTTCTGTAACCAGCTCCAACCCTACAACCCTGCGAGATACCTATGCTCCTCCAATTCTGGCCTCTTGAGCGTTCCTGATCATTGGCGGCTGTACCTTCAGTGTCCTTGGCCCTGAGCTCTTGAATTCCCTCCCTAAACCTCTCCGTCTCTCTACTTCTCTCTCTCTCCTCCTCTAAGACCACTTTGACCAAAGTTTCTGATCACTTGTCCTAATGTCTCCTTCTGTGGTTGGGTGTCAAACTTTGTTTTATAATGCTTCTGCGAATCGCTTCGGGATGTTTTACGGCATTAAAGTTGCTATATAAAGGCAAGTTGTTGTTGCTGAGTCAGTTGTGCTGCAGCATTACCTGATGACCTCAGTGGCAAGTAGTATGCCAGAAATAAAGGAGTCGAGAGAGCGTGCTGTGCCCCTCAACCCCAGGGATCAGGCTTTGTTGAGAAGCTCCACTCTGCCCTTTAGTGTCGCTCATGTCACATTTCCTGTGCCAGCTGAAAGTGAACTAGAGGAAGTGGTCTCGCTATTTTGGTCCCGTTGCCCATTAGATTCTCATCCACAGGGGCCAGAGGCCTCTGGTTACCCACAGCTTAACCGTTCTGAGGACAGGATTGCTGATGCCAGTCTTGCCACCCTCATGTGTTTGCTGCACAACAGATTTACTGCTTTCAAACAGGCACAGCCAAGCTGCTCAGAGCGTCATCTCAGAATTCTGTATGAAGGCAGTGAATGAGATGGGGTCAGCTCATTTTGCCCAGAATCCCTTTTAATATTGAGCTTTCTTTGTCTCGGCTATAGCTGATAGGTAAATTGGCCATTGTAAATTGCCCCTAGTGTAGGTAGGTGGTAGGGAATATGGGATTACTGTAGGGTTAGTATAAATGGGTGGTTCTTGGTTGGCACAGACTCGGTGGGCCGAAGGGCCTGTTTCAGTGCTGCATCTCTAAATAAATAAATAAAAGCCGGCGCCTCCGATAGTGCCGCACTCCCTCCACACTGCACTGAAGTGTCAAGTGCTCAAGTCTTGGGACTACAATGTTGAATTTACTTTGTCCGTATTCCCTTTAATACTCAGCTTAATTTGCCCCAATCCCTTCAATACACCAGGAGAATTCTCCTGCTTTGACTAGTTTCAGCAGATCTTCCACATCTACCCGAAAGGCAGACGGGGCCACGGTTTAACGTCTCGTTCGAAAGACGCACACCCAATAATGCAGCACGCCTTCAGTGCTGTATTGTAAGTATCAGCCGAGGTTTTGCGCTCAGTTCTCTGCACTCGGACTTTAACGCACATCCTTCTGACTAAGATGCAAACGCATTACTCAATGACCCTCGGAGAGTTGGCTGCTAGATCCATATCAGTCCTTTGATGTGTTATCTCACAGCCTTTACACTGTGTGCGTGCTCCTCTATCTGACCACTGTCACAGCCCTGGGGGGAGTGGGCCCTGGATTGAGTGGCACCTGAACATCGATAAATGCTTTTGAGGACAGCCCTGGAGTTTGTTCGTTCCACAGTGGCGCAGTGGTTAGCACCGCAGTCTCACAGCTCCAGTGACCCGTGTTCAATTCTGGGCACTGCCTGTGTGGAGTTTGCAAGTTCTCCCTGTGTCTGCGTGGGTTTCCTCCGGGTGCTCCGGTTTCCTCCCACAAGCCAAAAGACTTGCAGGTTGGTAGGTAAATTGGCCATTATAAATTGCCCCTAGTATAGGTAGGTGGTAGGGAAATATAGGGACAGGTGGGGATGTGGTAGGAATATGGGATTAGTGTAGGATTAGTATAAATGGGTGGTTGATGGTCGGCACAGACTCGGTGGGCCGAAGGGCCTGTTTCAGTGCTGTATCTCTAATCTAATCTAATCTAATCTTTATGCTCTGGTTAATGTTTCCAGGAGAAGTTGTAAGTCCACAAAAGGGATATTGAACCGAGAGAATGACAAGTCTCAGCTGGAATGTGTATGCTGTGTTGCTTGGGATGATCACGACGATAAATCCCATTTGCCTCCTGGATCATTTATTTTCCAATTCACGACTGCTTGACAGAGGCTGAAGTCATTGAGGAAGCTCCAATTTACAGCACTGTGGGATGACATCAGCTCAGCTGCTGCCTATCACAGGCCCAGGGGAAGTCCGGACAAGCTTCCTGTTGTTTTATTTTAGATTATATTTGTAAATAAATGTATAATGGCCAAACCCAAATGATGTGACACCAGGATTCCAAATTTGGTCATCAAATGTGCTGGCAGCCTCAAACAAGAAGTCTGAAGTGGCAAGATTGGCCTTGCACTAGTGTTATTTAAAGGGACAGGCACCCAACTTGCTAGTAAGATCATCATTTTGGAAATGTTTCTGGAAGTACTCTGGAGTGTTTTTGGAGAGGTTCGGAATAGCTTCCTGGATTTTGGCGGGGAGTATTAATTTTTATTCGATCATGGGATATGACTGTCACTGGCAAGGCCAGAACGTGTCGCCCATCCCTAATTGCCCTTCAGAAGGTGGTGGCGAGCTGCCTTCTTGATCTGCTGCAGTCCCTGTGGTACCCCCACAGTCCTGTTAGGGAGGGACTTCCAGGAATTTGACCCAGCGACAGTGAAGATCTTGGTCGTTTCCGGTGCCTAGGTCGGCCTGGTTTTATATTCGACTTTTCCGTAGCGGTTTGGTGCAACCGAGTGGCTTGCTGGGCCATTTCAGAGGGCATTTAAGAGTCAACCACAATGCTGTGGGTCTGGAGTCACGTGTAGGCCAGACCGGGTGAGGATGGCAGATTTCCTTCCCTGAAGGACAGCAATGAACAATCTGGTAGTTTCACGGTCACTGAGGCTAGCTTTTTATTCCAGATTTAGTAATTAATTGAATTATAAGTGCCACCAGCTGCTGTGGTGGGATTTGATCTCGAGTCTCTGGAGCATTAGTCCGGGCCTCTAGATTACTAGTCCAGTGACGTTGTTGCTGCATCCTCACCGGGGAGGACCAGAAGAGTATGTAACCTATCCTCAAAAAGTTTCACAACATGACATAGCATAAGAAATAGGAGTAGGCCATTCGGCCCTTCGAGCCTGCTCCACCATTCTGATGGCTGATCGAATCGTGGCCTCAATTCCACTTTCCTGCCTGCCCCTCCCCCCCCCACCATCACCACCCATAACCTTTGACTACTTTGCAGATCAAAAATCTGTAACTCAGACTTGAATATATTTAATGACCCAGCCTCCATTGCTCTCTGGGGTAGAGAACTCCAAAGATCAACGATCCTCTGAAGACATTCCTCCTCATCTCCATGTTAAACGGGATACCCCTTATTCTGAAACTGTTCTAGATTTCCTCAGGAGGGGAAACATCCTCTCAGCACCGAACCCCATCAAGCCCCCTCAAAAACCTATACGTATCAATAAGATCCTCTGTCGAAACGCCAATGAGTACAGGCCCAACCTGCTCAACCTTTCCTCATAGGGCAACCCCTTCATCCCAGGAATCAACCAAGTGAACCTTCTCTGAACTGTCTGGGTCTGCAGTGTAGTATTTTGATTGATCTGGGTTTGATTGTATTAGGCTGTCCACTTATCTGTGTTCACTGTGTTTGATTGCTTAAGCCTATGGGCGGAGCTTAAGAGTTAAAACTGAAACTAGAAGGTTCTACCGCAAAAGAAAACACACTGCTCTGCGAAGACATTGTACTGAGATTGTGTAAGAACTATTATATTTTAAAGTGCTGTAAATAAACCACTTGGTGATTTAATACAAGTGTGACATCTGCATTGCTCTGAGATAAATCAGATTTACGTACTATATCCAGCAACCCGACGTAAACATAACATGCAGGGCGGCAACGAGATGGAGCAGAGGCTGTGGAGAGGGCAAGCTCTGCATCATGCAAGAGAGAGGGCAGAATGTCAACGGTGTGTTAGCACTGTGTTTGGGGGATGTGCCTGCCATAGCTGGATAGCTGCTGGTGTGTTGAGGCAGTGAGAAGTGGCTGTGAGGCAGGCAGCATTGGTAGGTGTGTGAGGGTAAGGTGGAGGACCTGGATGTTAAGGCGTGAGTCCTGAGTGCCAGGGAATGTTGCTGAGTGATGAGGTGTTTTGGGTAGGAGATGACATATGAAGCTGCATTGACTGACCTTGACCTACCGCGTGAGGTCATTAGACTTTTTGTTGCACTGCTGTCAGGTCCTCAGGTCCAGATGCTGGGAATTGACCTCCCTGGCTACCTGTTCCCACTGCCTACGGAGGGTGGTCCTTGAGGTTCTCCTGGACTTCCGCAGCCCAATGACATCTTTCCTCCAGCCCACCTGCACCACTAATGCCCTCCAGAGCTGTATCCATCACCCTGGATCCCTCTCTCTGCCCTGGTGTTCACTTTGCAATAATTTACATTGCAGCAATAGTTTTCTGCAGCTTACTCTTTAAGGTGCAGCCTGCCTTTAAGATGAGCAGGCTGGCTGTACCACATGGTACAACAGTGGTGGGGTTCTCTGCAGAGTGATAAGGCCGCAGGCTGAAACATCACTGGAGCCACTCGGGTCAATGCTACAGTCATTCAGATGAGGTGGATACACCAGGCTTGCCTGTTGCTAACCTCAATCTGAACGGGCACAGGCCAGTCACAAATCACGGCCCAAAAACGAGGGCTAGTCAATTTCCAGCCCAAAGTGCCCTTGTAATACGGAAATCAGTTTTCTCAATTATTAGCTACCTCTCTGAGGGAGCAGACAAACCAAATAAATTGAGACTCTGGTTCTGTAGGCCCTGTACCAGTAAAACTGAGACCATGTTTCTGTAGGCCCTGTACCAGTAAAACTGAGACCCTGGTTTTGTAGGCCCTGTACCAGTAAAACTGAGACCATGTTTCTGTAGGCCCTGTACCAGTAAAACTGAGACCCTGGTTATGTAGGCCCTGTACCAGTAAAACTGAGACCATGTTTCTGTAGGCCCTGTACCAGTAAAACTGAGACCATGTTTCTGTAGGCCCTGTACCAGTAAAACTGAGACCCTGGTTTTGTAGGCTTTGTACCGGTAAAACTGAGATCCTGGTTCTGTAGACACTGTCCCAGTAAAACTGAGACCCTGGTTCTGTAGGCCCTGTACCAGTAAAACTGAAACCCTGGTTTTGTTGGCCCTGTACCAGTAAAACTGAGACCCTGGTTCTGTAGGCCCTGTACCAGTAAAACTGAGACCCTGGTTCTGTAGGCCCTGTACCAGTATAACTGAGACACTGATTCTGTAGGCCCTGTACCAGTATAACTGAGACCCTGATTTTGTAGGCCCTGTACCAGTATAACTGAGACCCTGATTCTGTAGGCCCTGTACCAGTAAAATTGAGACCCTGGTTTTGTAGGCCCTGTACCAGTAAAATTGAGACCCTGGTTCTTTTTTTAGAATTAGAACATTACAGCGCAGTACAGGCCCTTCGGCCCTCGATGTTGCGCCGACCTGTGAAACCATCTGACCTGCACTATTCCATTTTCATCCATGTGTCTATCCAATGACCACTTAAATGCCCTTAAAGTTGGCGAGTCTACTACTGTTGCAGGCAGGGCGTTCCACGCCCTTACTACTCTCTGAGTAAAGAAAATACCTCGACCATCTGTCCTATATCTATCACCCCTCAACTTAAAGCTATGTCCCCTCGAGTTTGCCATCACCATCCGAGGAAAAAGACTCTCACTATCCACCCTATCTAACCCTCTGATTATCTTATATGTCTCTATTAAGTCACCTCTCCTCCTCCATCTCTCCAACGAAAACAACCTCAAGTCCCTCAGCCTTTCCTCGTAAGACCTCCCCTCCATACCAGGCAACATCCTAGTAAATCTCCTCTGCATCCTTTCCAAAGCTTCCACATCCTTCCTATAATGCGGTGACCAGAACTGCACGCAATACTCCAGGTGCGGTCTCACCAGAGTTTTGTACAGGTGCAGCATGACAGCATGACCTCGTGGCTTCTGTACCAGTGAAACTGAGACCCTGGTTTTGTCGGCCCTGTACCAGTAAAACTGAGACCCTGGTTCTGTAGGCCCTGTACCAGTAAAACTGAGACTCTGGTTTTGTAGGCCCTGTACCAGTAAAACTGAGACCATGTTTCTGTAGGCCCTGTACCAGTAAAACTGAGACCCTGGTTCTGTAGACACTGTACCAGTAAAACTGAGACCCTGGTTTTGTAGACCCTGTACCAGTAAAACGGAGACCCTGGTTCTGTAGGCCCTGTACCAGTAAAACTGAGACCCTGGTTCTGTAGGCCCTGTACCAGTAAAACTGAGACCCTGATTCTGTAGGCCCTGTACCAGTAAAACTGAGACCCTGGTTCTGTAGGCCCTGTACCAGTAAAACTGAGACCCTGGTTTTGTAGGCTCTGTACCAGTAAAACGGAGACCCTGGTTCTGTGGAACCTGTACCAGTAAAACTGAGACCCTGTTTCTTTCGACCCTGTACCAGTAAAACTGAGACCCTGTTTCTTTCGACCCTGTACCAGTAAAACTGAGACCCTGTTTCTGTAGACCCTGTACCAGTAAAACTGAGACCCTGTTTCTGTAGACCCTGTACCAGTAAAACTGAGACCCTGGTTTTGTAGGCCCTGTACTGGTAAAATTGAGACCCTGGTTTTGTAGATCCTGTACCAGTAAAACTGAGACCCTGTTTTTGTAGGCCCTGTACTGGTAAAATTGAGACCCTGGTTTTGTAGGCCCTGTACCGGTTAAATTGAGACTCTGGTGCTGCAGGCCCTGTTATCTGAAAAACGCCTTTAGCTTCTGGTATGCCGTGCCTCAGGAGGCGTTTTCACTAGCTGTAACTTTACCGGAAATCTGGTGCATATCCCTGTAAAATCATGGCAACGGAGTGGAATTAACTCCCAAGAAATTCCCACCCTCTGGCCGGGTTTTTGCGTGAGTCAGCGAGGAGGGGAAGGCGGGACTGGAAGAGGGTGGCTCCAATCCCCGATCTCGCCTAAATCTTGTACCAACCGGCCAATTAGCAGCAGGCAGGTGAGGGGGGGGCCAACCTTTCAGGGGATTGAGGCAGAGGCCACGTCGGCAGCTGTTGTCAACGGATGTTTTGGCGCCATCTTCAAAGGGCTGCCAGCACCCGAACGCAGCCGAAGGCCTCCTTCAGACCTGCTTCAGGCACTCCCTTAAGACCTCCAGCCAGCAATGCAGTCCTGCCAGTGGGAGAAGGCCAAGGGGTCTGTGAGGTAGGCAGTGAAGGCCAGTGGGGAGAGGTGTAATCTTCAGTGACACTGCCGTTCTGACCATCCTGTGTCTGGACACCCTTGCTGCAGGGTACCTACTTCTTCGCTCGTCTTCTCATCTGTGGCCTGCTGCCGCTTCCCCATCCCGAGGTTGCCCCTGCAGGAGGCATGAGGTTTCTGCAGATCCACCTCCCTGCCCCTTAGGTTCTCCTCCTCACTGGAGGCCTCGCCTTCTCGGTGGACAATGCCCATGGCCACTCTGAAGGGCCACACTGCCAGATGCCTCCACCAAAGAGCCCACCCCAGCCCCTCTCAGCCCTCTCTCAATGCACCCATGCGCCAGCAGCCAGATGGCACTATGGAGGCTCGACCCCAAAGCCCTGGCACCTGAACTCCCCCTCCTCAATGCCGTGCTGCCCCAGCCTTCCTGCGAAGGCACACTACCTCACCCCACGCTGCCCAATGCAGCAATAACCCCAGCTACCATCCCTGTTGCCACCCTGATATACCTGGTGGGGCTTTGACACCCGCTGGCCTCCGCGAACTTACTGGAAAATTTGAACAAGCCCATACAATACCATTCAAATCCAACTTTAATTATCTTAACTACCTCTTAATTGCTATTTTTCCAAAAGGGTGCGGCGTTCACACTTGACTTACTGTCCGCGCCGCTGGTTAAAATCTGGACCCACTGGAAACCCGTGCTAATGCCACACCACCCGTTTTTCAACATCGCACCCCCAAGCCTCCAAGGCCGTGCTCAAAGAGGCCGGAAAATCCCAGCCTCTGTCTCTTTCCCTAAAACCTGTGGTGAAATGCTGGGTATAGACCAGCTCAAGATACCACAAGCTCATGCCCCACTGCGCTCTCGGTGTGACTATTTCTTTTCGATTGTCCTAGTCATTGGGGATATCCAGTTTCACAGTGAGCAAAATGAATTGTGAAATGAGCTCTCAAAAAAAAAACAACATTCGTAAATCCCCTGCCAATAAAATAAAAGGAATTGAAATAATTCCTTGGCCAACATTCAGGGCTACTTTGAGTTGTTTGTTGTTTTATCAACTTGGGTTTTTCAAAGCCATTCCGCAAATTTTGCAAGTTTTCGAGGTCAATGTGTTACAATCACAGAGATGCTTGTTTGGCCAAAAATAATCTCTGGCCAGTGACTCAGAATGTGTTGGCTGGAGGTGTGGGAAAATGCAAAAGGAGAGGGCCTATAAATACAGCCAGGTACAGCCCACGTAGTCAGGCACTGAATGACCGCCTCAGCATCCAATATGGCGGACAGCAGGCACATGCTCATTGCCAGCAGGGAATCTGCCACCCACCATCTTGGATAAGACGGCTATGCTGGAGCCAGGCACATTCAACAAGGAGAAATCGTTTCTTGAAAGTAGGGTCCTGTGTAGGAGCAGTTCCAGCTTTTCGATTGCGTCCCTCCCCCTGCCCTCTGCCCCACTGCACCACCCTCTCCACTCAGTGTGCGCAATGTGACACTACCCGGATGAGACGCCAAACCAAGGCCCTGCCTGCCCTCTCAGATGGACAGAAAAGGTTCTAAAGCACACTACTTTGAAGACGAAGCAGTGCTGTTCTCCCTGGTGTCCTGGCCAACGCTTATCCCTTCAACCAACATCACAAAAAATTCAGATTGTCTGACCATTATCTCAATTCTGTTTGCGGGATCTTGCTGTGCGCAAATTGGCGGCCATGTTTCCTACATTAGGACAGTGACTACGTTTCAAAAGTGCTTCATTGGCTGTGAAGTCTTTTGGGGGCGTCCACAGGTTGTGAAAGGCGCTATATAAATGCAACTCTTACTTTCTTGAACTGTTTCCCAGTGGCCTCACCCCAGTCTGATCAGACAGAGGGCTGCAAAGTGACATTAGCTCAGGTCAAGGCAGAATTCCTGCCTCTGAATCAGAAGGTTGTGGGCTCATGACTGCTCCAGGACTGCTCGGAGAGTCAGTACTGAGGGAGTGCTGCACTGTCAGAGGGTCAGTACTGAGGGAGTGCTGCATTGTCAGAGGGTCAGTACTGAGGGAGGGCTGCATTGTCAGAGGGTCAATACTGATGGAGTGCTGCACTGTCGGAGGGTCAATACTGATGGAGTGCTACACTGTCAGAGGGTCAGTACTGAAGGAGTGCTACACTGTCGAAGGGTCAGTACTGAGGGAGTGCCGCAGTGTTGGAGGGTCAATACTGAGGGAGGGCTGCACTGTTGGAGGGTCAATACTGAGGGAGTGCTGCAATGTTGGAGGGCAGTGCTGAGGGATTGCTGCACTGTCGGAGGGTCAATACTGAGGGAGTACCGCAGTGTTGGAGGGTCAGTACCGAGGGAGGGCTGCACTGTTGGAGGGTCAGTACTGAAGGACTGCTGCACTGTCAGAGGGTCGGTATTGAGGGAGGGCTGCACTGTCAGAGGGTCAGTACTGATGGAGTGTTGCACTGTCAGAGGGTCAGTGCTGAGGGACAGCTGCACTGTCGGAGGGGTTGTACTGAGGGAGTGCTGCACTGTTGGAGGGTCAGTGCTGAGGGACGGCTGCACTGTCGGAGGGTCAGTACTGAGGGACGGCTGCATTGTCGGAGGGTCAGTACTGAGGGTGTGCTGCACTGTCGGAGGGGCAGGGCTAAGGGAGTGCCGCACTGTCAGAGGGTCAGTACTGAGGGAGTGCTGCACTGTCGGAGGGGCAGGGCTGAGGGAGTGTTGCCCTGTCGGCAGTGCTGTCTTTCAGACGTGATGTTAAACCAAGGTCCCACCTGCCTAGACTGATCAGTATAAAGATCCTACGGCACTTTTCAAGACAAGGGAACAGAATTTGTCCTGTACTGACCAGAATTCATCGCGCAGCCAACATCACCCTAACAGCTTAGCTAGTCATTGATCTGATAACTAACTGTTCCTGGGATCTTGCTGTGCACAAATTGGCTGCCACCTTTCTCCACGAAACAACAATGACTACACTCCAAAAGTAACTCATTGGCTGTGAAGCACTTTGGGATGCCCTGCAGATGTGAAAGACGTTATATAAATGCAAGTTCTTCCTTTCTTGCTATTGTAGCACACAACGTGACGCGTTGGTCGGAATGGGTTGGGGGACAATAATACATGGATGCCATGGCTAGCGAGCACAAGTGTTTCTGGAATGTAAGAGCTCCTGGTGTTCTGCATTGCCCTTTTAAAGAACATTAAGTGGGGCCAGGCAAACTTTAACTCAGCTAACCCCTTGTGACTCATCATGGTCGGCATATTGATGGGTTGCCTGGCTTTCCAACTTCTGACGCCCACCAGCCAAGGATATTGTTGGCCTTGATAACTGGCATTGTGCCAACCATGAAGTCCCAGTTGCAGATGATTGAGGCCTGTTTTCGAGGGCCTGAAATGAAAGCTTGCTAATCAAATGCAGATGAGGGAAGGCCCGTCAGCTGATCTTAGCTCAAGGAATATTCAAGTAACGCAAACTCATCCTCCCTTCCTGTGTGTTACCCAACTGTATCTTGAACGACTTTTAAAAATAGCAACCCAAGCGTTGATTCCCCCTGACATCTGTCCGAAATTGGCGGTTTATTGGTTTTGACCAACATCAAAATTTTTATATTTTTATACAGCGGCTTTCAAGAAAACGTGGCATCCAAAGAAACATAGAAAATAGGAGCAGGAGTAGGCCATTCGGCCCTTCGGGCCTGCTCCGCCATTCAAAAAAGATCATGGCTGATCGTCTAATTCAGTGCCTTGTTCCCGCTTTCTCCCCATATCCTTTGATCCCTTTGGCATTAAGAAATATATCTATCTCCTTCTTGAATATATTTAATGACTTGGCCTCCACTGCCTTCTGTGGTAGAGAATTCCACAGGTTCACCCCCTCTGAGTGAAGAAATTTCTCCTCAACTCGGTTCTAAATGGCATACCCCGTATCCAAAGATTGTGACCCCTGGTTCTGGACTCCCCGGCCATCGGCAACATCCTCCCTGCATCTAGTCTGTCTATTCCTGTTAGAATTTTATAGGTTTCTATGAGATCCCCTCTCATTCTTCTGAACTGTAGTGAATATAGGCCTAGTCAACCCAATCTCTCCTCATATGTCAATCCTGCCATCCCAGGAATCAGCCTAGTAAATCATCTTTGCACTCCCTCCATGACAAGAACATCCTTTCTCAGATAAGGAGACTAAAACTGCACACAATACTCCAGATGTGGTCTCACCAAGGCCCTGTATAACTGCAGTAAGACATCCTTGCTCCTGTACTCAAAATTTGTGCACAGCAAGATCCCACAAACAGGAATGAGATAAATGACAGGATGTCAGTTGAGTGATAAGTATTCGCCAGCACATTGGGTCAACTGCCCTTTCTTTCTTTGGCCTCCTTATCTCGGGAGACAATGGGTAAGCGCCTGGAGGTGGTCAGTGGTTTGTGGAGCAGCGCCTGGAGTGGCTATAAAGGCCAATTCTAGAGTGACAGGCTCTTCCACAGGTGCTGCAGAGAAATTTGTTTGTCGGGGCTGTTGCACAGTTGGCTCTTCCCTTGCGCCTCTGTCTATTTTCCTGCCAACTGCTAAGTCTCTTCGACTCGCCACACTTTAGCCCCGCCTTTATGGCTGCCCGCCAGCTCTGGCGAACGCTGGCAACTGACTCCCACGACTTGTGATCAATGTCACAGGATTTCATGTCGCGTTTGCAGACGTCTTTAAAGCGGAGACATGGACGGCCGATGGGTCTGATACCAGTGACGAGCTCGCTGTACAATGTGTCTTTGGGGATCCTGCCATCTTCCATGCAGCTCATGTGGCCAAGCCATCTCAGGCGCCGCTGATTCAGTAGTGTGTATAAGCTGGGGATGTTGGCCGCCTCGAGGACCTCTGTGTTGGAGATACGGTCCTGCCACCTGATGCCAAAGATTCTCTGGAGGCAGCGAAGATGGAATGAATTGAGACGTCACTCTTGGCTGACATACGTTGTCCAGGCCTCGCTGCCGTTGAGCAAGGTACTGAGGACACAGGCCTGATACACTCGGACCTTTGTGTTCCGTGTCAGTGCGCCATTTTCCCACACTCTCTTGGCCAGTCTGGACATAGCAGTGGAAGCCTTACCCATGCGCTTGTTGATTTCTGCATCGAGAGACAGGTTACTGGTGATAGTTGAGCCTAGGTAGGTGAACTCTTGAACCACTTCCAGAGCATGGTCGCCAATATTGATGGATGGAGCATTTCTGATGTCCTGCCCCATGATGTTCATTTTCTTGAGGCTGATGGTTAGGCCAAATTTGTTGCAGGCAGACGCAAACCTGTCGATGAGACTCTGCTCACCTGCCCTAATATCTCCTTAAATGGTTTGGTGTTAAATCATGTCTGATAACCCTGTCCTGAGATGTGCCTTGGTATATTTTACTAGGTTAAAGGTGCTTTAGAAAGACAAGTTGTTGTTTGTTGATGTTATTGTTGCAGAGGCCTGTTTGAATTGAACAAACGCTCGCACGCGCCTCGTGCTACTGAATCCTCAATCAGGTGGGGCTGCCACCTCCGAGTTAATTAAAACTTGCTACAACCTGTTTCGAGGTCGGTGAGGCAAGAGGAGGCACAGAAGCGAGAGAGACACGCTGCCTGAAACAGTGACTGCTCCAGGAGAGCTCCTGATGCAATTCGCACTTCATCCCAGGATGGTTTTTCAACAACAAACCAGAAACGTCAACTTTCATTTACATAGCGCCTTTAGCCTAGTCATTAGGACGGGAGACCAAAAGGTAGGGTTTTAAGGAGTGTTTTAAAGGAGGAGAGAGAGGTAGAGAGGCGGAGAGAATACCAAAGCTTCGGGCTGAAGGCACGGCCACCGATGGTGAAGGGAAGAAAATCGCAAAGAGAGTCATTGGGGGTAAAGGTCAGGAAAAAAAAAACCCGACCCAAACCCGAGAGAACCACATCGGACCCGAGCCCGACCCGGCCCGAGTCCTTCTGTTTTTTCCCGCGCCCGGCCTGACCGGAATGTTCGCTTTACCTACCTTTTGATTCCGAATCCGTTTTTTAATTTTTCAGTTTGCGCGGATAAGCAACAAGCCCGCCGCGTAGACTCAGAGTTTTCCTCCTTGACGTCCCGGACTCCCAGCTCAGGCAGGCTTCTCAACTTCTGACACTTACTCAACTCAACTTCCCAGCAGAGCAGAAGGTAATACTGTGGGACTGTGTCCGACCCGGACCTGGACCCGGACCCGAGCTGACCCGCCTGAAAGCCGGACCCATGTCATCGGGTTCGGGTCGGGTAGCAGGCCTTTAATTGGTGGGTTTGAACCGAGGGCGCTGTGCGGTAGTGCGGATGTGAAGAGCGGGTGAGGTGCAAGATTGGTTACGGTGCAGGGTGGCAACAATGAATGAGGACTTTAGAGGGGAAGGGGTGACAGTTGGAGAATTTAGAGGAATCAAGGGTGAAGTTCTTGAGCAGAAAGCATTTGGGAGGTCTTGTCAAGGAAGCCTTGACAAGTCTTTGCAGTGGATTTTTTTTATCCTGGAGATGAAGGCAACACTGGCAAGGCCAATGTTTATTGCCCGTCCCTAATTGCCCTTAAACTGAGCAGCTTGCTAGGCCATTCCAGAGGTCAGTTAAGAGTCAACCACATGTAGGCCAGACCAGCTTAGGGCAGCAGATTTCCTCGCTTCAAGGATATTAGCAAACCAGCCGGGTTTTTAATAACAATCCAATCGTTTCATGAGTATTATTGACATAAGTGTTTTATTCTTAATTGAATTTGAAACTCTCCCAGCCACCATAGTGCGATTTGAACCCAGGCCTCCGGTACATTAGTTGGGCCTCTGGTTTATGAGGCCTGTAATATTACCATGATGCTATCTTGAAGTCAGATAAGACGCTCTTGAACTAATCCCAGTAAGAGGTGTAACAGGCTGAACCAATTGTGGGGATGTAGAATCATAGACTGATTCAACAGGGAAGGAGACCCTTCGGCCCATCGTGTCTGCGCCAGGTCTCTAAATGATCTATCAAATTAGTCCCACTCCTCTGCTCTTTCCCCACAGCCCAGTAAATGCTTCCTTTTCAACAATTTCTCCAACTCCCATCCGAAAATTACTGAGTGAATCTGCATCCACCGCCCTTTCAGGCAGCACCTTCCAGTCACCGCGGAGAAAGCTCTCCTCATTTCCCCTCAGGGTCTTTTGCGCCTGAATAAATCATCGAGTTGAGGGAAGGAATGAGCAGGTAGTCTACCTGTTGTCAGAGGCCGAGGACTTCAGTTTACTTCATTACTCACAGTGCGCTGTGTATCAACATGTTGGTACCGGCTGTGAAGACACACCATTTATTGTTGCATTTCCCTGCTGAATAATCCAAAATGTGCCTATGCAGGCAAAAGGTAACTCCCTCCCCTCGCTGGGCTCTACCCATCAATTTCTTATTATCTAATTTTCCATAGATTTCTTTTCTCCATGAAATGGATGAATCACTTTTTCAGAAAGGAGACCACATATTGCTTCCTAACACCTGGGCAACTCCTTGGTTACTCAGATTCTTGTCACACCTTAGTTTCCTACACTGTCATAAGCACCACGTACTGCGACGCGCCGTCATCCATTAACCCACTGGATACCAACCGCAAGTTGGGTTTCCATTGAGATTACGGTGCAGCGGGTGGTCACAGAGTTGCAGCCACAATCTTTGATGGAGAGCCAGCCTTGCCCGCCTCGCCAGCTATGCCCGCCTCACCTTGCTGAAATCAATGCTGGGTGGCTAAGGATCATTTTCAGGGTCAGGCCTGCTTTCAACCACTTTGCAGGCGCCAGGTGGGTGTCGATGGACTCCCGCTTGCGGGAGGGCGGGACCTGGGCCCTGGTTCTCACACTGATGCAGCTGGCCAGCAGCTGAAGGCTGGTGGGGGGGAGGGCGGACGGGATAGATGGGACAGGGGTGCGAGGGATCATCTGACATGGGCCAACAGTGGGGTCCTAGGTCACAGAAAGCCCAGTACAAAAGGAGGTTTCCCACCCCTACCCAAAACTGGCAATCGGGGCCCTCCAACCAGCCTAAGACCCTGATTTGCACATTCCACCTGCCTCCTAACTGAAATGGGGAGGGGAGGCAGTTGCAGCTTGTCTGAAAATCACATCAGCACAACAGCCATGCCCCGCCATTGTTCAAATGTCTGGTGCAAAATGGCCAATGGTTAAAAATTACCCTTCCCCCCCACCCCCTTAAAGTCACCATTACATGGGTGGGTGGGGCAAGAGTTTCCATAATTGTTGGCCTCTCCTCCCATCTTCGGTAATCAGACAGAATTCAACCATTGTGGTATTGAACCTGTGGTATCTGTGGAATCACAAAGCACTTGCCCCAGGAGCCCAGTGAAATGCCCGAGGTGAGGGCACTCAGTGCGAACAAACACTGAGGCTTGAAGCTGGAACCTTGTCGATCACAGTGCTGGCAAGACACCTGGGCCTCAATCTTAAGCCCCCTGCCCCCCACGATGGGCGGGAGAGGGTGGATGGGGCAGGAGGGTGGCTAAAATATCAGAATCGAGCAACCCAACCTCTGGATCCTTCTTCCCTCTCCCTCCAGTGACTACCGAGAACCCCATGGGGTCTCCAGCCTCTCAATTGTAGCTCCCGCCAGCTGCTCAGGCGGTCAATCCCGGCATTGTTGCATTCTTCGCCCAGCACTGGGCTCACCCACACCCTTTCCTGCCTCCCTGTTAATATCTGGGGCCTTGTGCTCACCTCAGGAGATTCAATCAGCTGCCTGGAATTTAGGATTAAGCAGCCAATCGGAAGAGCCCAGGGACCTGGATGCATATGTGCATAAATCATTGAAGCTGGCAGGACAGGTTGAGAAAGTGGTTAATAGAGTTGGCAGCACCCTAGGCTTTATTAACAGGGGCATAGAGTACAAAAGTAAAGAAGTTATGTTAAACTTGTATAAAATACTGGTTCGGCCTCTTCTGGACTATTGTGACCATAGGAACACAGGAAGACAGGAACAGGAGTAGGCCATTCAGCCCCTTGAGCCTATACCCGCCATTCAATGAGAGCATGGCTGATCCTCAGCCCAACTCCATATACCTGCCTTTGGCCCATATCCCTTAATATCTTTGCTTAACAAAAATCTATCTATCTCAGATTTAAAATTAGCAACTGTTCTAGCTTCAGCTGCTGTTTGTAGGAGAGAGTTCCAAACCTCTACCACCCTTTGCGTGAAGAGGTGCTTCCTAACATCTCTCCTGAACGGTCTGCTCCTAATTTTTAAACGATGCCCCCTAGTTTTAGAATCTCCAACCAGTGGAAATAGTTTATCTTTATCTAGCCTCTCTTTTCCTGTTAATATCTTGAAGACTTCGATCAGATCACCCCTTAACCATCTAAATTCTAGCAAAAACAGGCCTAATTTGTGTAATCTCACCTCGTAACTTAACCCCTGTAGTCCAGGTATCATTCTTGTAAACCTATGTTGCACTCCCTCCAAGGCCAATATATCCTTCCTAAGGTGTGGTGCCCAGAACTGCTCACAGTACTCCAAGTGGGGTCTAACCAGGGTTTTGTACAGCTGCAGCATAACCTCTGTGTCTTTATACTCCAATCCTCTGGATATAAAGGCTAGCATTCCATTAGCCCTTTTTGATTATTTTCTGCACTTGCTCGTGGCATTTTAAAGACCAGTTCTGGGCACCACATTTTAGGAAGGATGTGAAAGCATTAGAGAGGGTGCAGAAAAGATTCATGACCATGTTTCCAGGGATGAGGAACTTCAGTTACGTGGATAGATCAGAGAAATTGGGACTGTTTTCCTTGAAGGGAAGGTTGAGAGGTGATCTGATAGAGGGGTCTGGACAGAGTCGATAGGAAAAAACTGTTCCCATTGGTGGAAAGATCAAGAACGAGAGGGCACAGATTTAAGGTAATTAGCAAAAGAAGCAATGGTGACACGAGGATAAACTTTTTCACATCGCGAGTGTTTAGGATCTGGAATGTGCTGCCTGAGAGTGTGGTGGAGGTAGGTTCAACTGAGGCCTTCAAGACGAAGTTGGATTATTAGCTGAAAAGAATGTGCAGGGCTGTGGGGAGAAGGCCAGGGAGTGGCGCTAGGTAAATTGCTCCTTGGGAGAGATGGCGCAGACGCGATGGGCTGAATGGCCTCCTGCTGTGCTGTAACATTTCTGTGATTCTGGGTTCTGGCTGCTTAAGGGTCAAGGCCTTGGTGACCAGAATGAAGCATTCCTAAATCGAAGCAGACCAAACAGCGGACAAACTGCGTCAACTCGATATCAGAGTACCTCTTTGAAGTGCAGTCACTGTTATAATGTAGGAAACGCGAGAGCCAATTTGCACGCAGCAAGCTCCCACAAACAGCAATGTGTTTTCAATAATGTTGGGCGGGGGATAAATATTGGCCAAGACTCTGGGGAGAACTCTGGTGTTAAGGAACGCAAGCTCCAGCAGCTGATGGGGACTAATGCCCCTCCAGATCCTCCTTCCGCTTCACTTCCCTCTGACCCCACCCCTTCTGATCTGACCCCTTGCCGTGTATTCACTATACCCTCTGACCTCCCCCTCTCTGATGCTGAGTGTTCTGTACTCAGCAAAGGTCTCAGTTTTATCCCCTTACGCCCCCACCTCAATGAATTTCGCGCTCGGCATGACGTTGAACTCTTCTTCCGTCGCCTCCGCCTCCGGGCTCACTTCTTCGACCAGGAGTCCTCCCCCCCGACCAGCAGACCCATTCACCCGCCTCCAGCATTCTCCCTCTACCTGGACCCCTCCCCCTGGCCTCTTACCCGCTCTTGATCTCTTCATTGAAAACTGTCGGCGAGACATTGGTCGTCTCAATTTCTCTGCCCCCCTCACTCACTCTAACCTGTCCCCCTCTGAACTTGAGGCACTCCGTTCTCTCAGGTCTAACCCCGACATGGTCATCAAACCTGCAGACAAGGGTGGTGCTGTTGTTGTATGGCGTACCGACCTCTACCTTGCAGAAGCTCAACGCCAACTCACAGACACCTCTTCCTACCTCCCTCTGGACCATGACCCCACCACCGAACATCAAGCCACCGTCCAAAGGACTGTCACTGACCTCATCTCCTCTGGAGATCTTCCCTCTACAGCTTCTAACCTCATAGTCCCGCAACTCCGGACAGCCCGCTTCTACCTCCTTCCCAAAATCCACAAACCGGACTGTCCCGGCAGACCCATTGTGTCAGCCTGCTCCTGCCCCACTGAACTTATTTCTTCATATCTAGACTCTATCTTTTCTCCGCTGGTCCAGTCTCTTCCCACCTACATCCGTGACTCTTCTGACGCCCTACGTCATTTTGACAATTTCCAGTTTCCTGGTCCCAACCGCCTCCTCTTCACTATGGACGTCCAATCGCTCTACACCTCCATCCCCCACCAGGATGGTTTGAGGGCTCTCCGCTTCTTCCTGGAACAGAGACCCAACCAGTCCCCATCCACCAACACCCTCCTCCGCCTGGCTGAACTTGTTCTCACATTGAACAACTTCTCCTTCAACTCCATGCATTTCCTTCAAGTAAAAGGTGTCGCTATGGGTACCCGCATGGGTCCTAGTTATGCCTGTCTTTTTGTGGGATATGTCGAGCATTCTTTGTTCCAGTCCTACTCAGGCCCCCTCCCCCAACTCTTTTTCCGGTACATTGATGACTGTATCGGTGCCGTTTCCTGCTCCCGCCCCGAACTAGAAAACTTTATCAACTTTGCTTCCAATTTCCACCCTTCTCTTACCTTTACATGGTCCATCTCTGACACTTCCCTTCCCTTCCTCGACTTCTCTGTCTCCATCTCTGGGGATAGGTTGTCTACCAATATCCATTATAAGCCCACTGACTCCCACAGCTACCTCGACTACACTTCTTCACACCCTACCTCCTGTAAGGACTCAATTCCATTCTCCCAGTTTCTCCGTCTCCGACGCATCTGCTCTGATGATGCTACCTTCCATGACGGTGCTTCTGATATGACCTCCTTTTTCCTCAACCGAGGATTTCCCCCCACTGTGGTTGACAGGGCCCTCAACCGTGTCCGACCCATTCCCCGCACCTCTACCCTCACCCCTTCCCCTCCCTCCCAGAACCGTGACAGGGTTCCCCTTGTCCTCACTTTTCATCCCACCAGCCTCCATATCCAAAGGATCATCCTCCGCCATTTTCGCCACCTCCAGCGTAATGCCACTACCAGTCGCATCTTCCCCTCCCTTCCCCTGTCAGCATTCCGAAGGGATCGTTCCCTCCGCGACACCCTGGTCCACTCCTCCATTACCCCCACCACCTCGTCCCCGTCCCAGGGCACCTTCCCTTGCAATCGCAGGAGGTGTAATACCTGCCCATTTACCTCCTCTCTCCTCACTATCCCAGGCCCCAAACACTCCTTTCAGGTGAAGCAGCGATTTACTTGTACTTCTTTCAATGTAGTATACTGTATTCGCTGCTCACAGTGTGGTCTCCTCTACATTGGGGAGACCAAGCGCAGACTGGATGACCGCTTTGCGGAACATCTCCGCTCAGTCTGCAAGCAGGACCCTGAGCTTCCGGTTGCTTGCCATTTCAACACTCCCCCCTGCTCTCATGCTCACATCTCTGTCCTGGGATTGCTGCAGTGTTCCAGTGAACATCAACGCAAGCTCGAGGAACAGCATCTCATCTACCGATTAGGCACACTACAGCCTGCTGGACTGAACATTGAGTTCAATAATTTCAGAGCATGACAGCCCCCCACTTTACTTTCATTTTTAGTCATCTTTAGTTATTTTTTCTTCCTTTTTTTTTACATTCCTTTTTACATTTTTTACAATCTTTTTTTGCATTTATTTCATTTCATCTTAGTTTGTTCAGTTTGCTTACCCACTGTTTTTTTCAGGTTGTTTTTCTTCAGGTTTGCACTTGCTGCTGTTCAATATTCAGTGTATTCACACCTAATCTGTACTAATGCTTTGTCTTTCAACACACCATTAACATATTGTTTGCCTTTGCTCCGTGACCTTTTGGTCAGCTACGTGGCCTGGTCCAATCTGCACCTTCTCCTTTGTTATCTCTTGCCCCACCCCCACCTCACTTGTTTATAATCTGTGACTTTTCTAATATTTGTCAGTTCCGAAGAAGGGTCGCTGACCCGAAACGTTAACTCTGCTTCTCTTTCCACAGATGCTGCCAGACCTGCTGAGTGGTTCCAGCATTTCTTGTTTTTGTCTCTGGGGAGAACCCCCTTGCTGTCCTTGCAATAGTGCCATGGGGTTTTTTATGCCCCCCTCTCCCCCACCAAGAGGGCCTCAGTTTGACTTCTCAACCTAATGATAACATCTACCAACAGTGCGGCACTTGCTCGGTCAGCCTACATTTGACATTTGAGCCTCGGGAGGGGGGGCTTGAAGCTATGACCTTCAGAGGTGAGAGGCTTATTGACTTAGCTATGGCTGATGAAAGTCATAGTTAGTGTGCTCATTGACCTGACGGGGAAGGGATTAATAACGATTTCTTGGAAGTCAGTGGGATAGCAGCTTGGATCAAATGGCTAACTCCTCTGGAGTGGATAATTAGTAATTGTTTCATTTATGGGGTAAAGCAGCTTAAAACCTGCTCAAAAATTCATATCATACACCTTCCAGGTCCCCCGTACTGCAAGCCTGTGGTGAAACTTGAAAGGTTGCAGGAAGCTCGTTACGGTGCTTTGTGCTGCAATTAGTCTGAGGCAAAGAAGCCAAATTTGTAAAAAAAGAAATTTCAAGGAAAGAGGTCAGTGAATAAGACTAATAAGCTGGGAGGATGCCAAGCTACAGACTGCCTTCTCCAACATCCACCACTCTTTGTCAATTAACCCTAAACTCACCAGGATACTGCTGCTAAACTTTTATACAGATGAAAGTAATCCCATTATAAAAAGTCAACTGTTGGTGGACACACTGAGAGATTGGAGATAGCGGGAGAGACACACTGGGGTAGAGATGGAGGGACAGAGACTGGAGGGATGCAAACACACACAAATTCACTCAACAACAAACACGTACCTATCAAAAAACAGACTGAGTCATATACGTATTTATTCACATACACACCTAGACAGGCACACGCATAGAGATAGAGTCACACCAACAAACGCATACACTAACGCACACCGATAAACATGTAGGCATGCCAAGGTACACACAGATACCGGCAAACACACACATACACAGATATAGACACACAGCTCCAGAGAGATACACATACTATATAGGGTGTTTATAAAGTCCTTGTGCTGCTTTAACCTTTAATAACCTTGGATGTACGCGCGATAGAACCAATCTATAAACTGTAAAATATGAAAGCAGGAAGTTTAAACACAATACCCTCGTTGGGGCAAGGAGCCTCTGGCTCTGATGGTCCCCGAACCGGCAACCTCCAAGGAGGCGGCAGCCTCCGTAAGTGATGGGAGGACGCACTTGGCTGTCAGCAAAATGTCGGCGAGCCCTCGAGATCACGCCGAATCGATGCCGAAAGTATTTAAATGGACTGCCCTCCTCCCTGGTGCGACAAATAATCTGGCTGTCCGTCCGCTCCTGGGAAAGCTCCCCCGATGGCGGGAATGCATTGGGGGGGGACCGTCTCTGGTATTTCCCCAGCCCCCACCCCCTGCCTTCGAGCCCACAACTACAGGGCCGGGAAAATTCAGCCAACAGTCTCATACACACACGCTCACACACATGTACAATGTTCATTGACACACAAGTCCTTGTGTTCACGGTCACACACACACATGTGTATAGTTACATATATGTCCACAATCACCTGTTCACACACAGATACCCAAATGCACACAAACACAGACTGGAGGGCGGGAGTGGTCACACAGACTAAATGAATATCAAGCCTTTATTTAATGTGTGTGCGGGAAGTATTTCCTGGTCAGACTGGTGAATGTGTAGCAGTGACAGTCATCCAACCTCGAGGAGGCTGCTGTTGAAACCCATTTGCACCAGAAAACACCCTCAGTAATAAAGACATAGCTATCTTAATTCCAATTCTACCCCCACTGCTCTAAGTCGGACTTACTCATGAGGGAGCCTGTTGAGTCAGGATGCCGGCCCCTTTAACAGTTAGTGACTCAGTCAGGGTTGGAGGCCAGTGTTTACCAGTTAAAGGTCTGTGGCTAATTAGGGATTTGACTGAGGTTACTCCTATAGGCCTTTACTGGTGCGATTCTGCACCACATCAGACATTTTTGCACTCATAACTTATCATTCTGTACATCTCGTTTCCCCTCTCCCTTAGCCTTTGAAGAAGACATTCACTGAGAGTTCAATTTCCCTTTTCCTAACCTCACGCAACCGAACCAATCTCCTGGTGGCTTGTGGATTTAACTGTCTCACTCCCACCTCCTCATCACTTTCCCTCCTCTCCCCAGATACCACTGCCAGTGCAAACTGGACTGACTCCTCGAAAAGAAGCTTATCACACTTTGGAGGAGCCACGGATTCTGGAGAGCAGAAAGAAAGAATCTGCATTTATATAGTGCCTTTCATGTCTGCAGAGCTGTACAGCCAATTATTTTTGCCCGGGTATTAAGGACGCGTGAACCAAGGGGGTTAAGATACAGATTTAGTTGTGTGACGGAACAGGTCCACTCCTGTACCTAAATATTTCCGTGTGCCATCACTGTCAGAACATAGGAAGCACAGCAGCCAATTTGTGCACAGCAAGATCCCACAACAGCAATGAAATAAGTGGCCAGATTGTCCGTTTTTCAAGCAATAAATATCAGCCAGGATAACAGGGAGAATTGCTCCACTCATCTTCAGAATCATGGCCTGGGGTCCTTCACCTGAGAGCGGGCAGAGAGGGACTCAGTTTAATGCCTCATCTGAAAAATAGGACCTCTAGCAGTGCAGCACTCCCTCAGTACTGCACTGGGAGCATACGAACATACGAATTAGGAGCAGGAGTGGGCCACTCGACCCCTCGAGCCTGCTCCGCCATTCAATAAGTTCATGGCTGAACTGATTACTCCACATTCCCACCTACCCCCGATAACCTTTCACCCCCTTGCTGATCAAGAATCTATCTACCTCTGCCTTAAAAATATTCAAAGACTCTGCTTCCACCGGCTTTTGAGGAAGAGAATTCCAAAGACTGACAACCCTCTGAGAGAAAAAAATTTCTCCTCACCTCTGTCTTAAATGGGCGACCCCTTATTTTTAAACAGTAACCCCTAGTTCGAGATTCTCGCACAAGGGGAAACATCCTTTCCACATCCACCCTGTCAAAACCCCTCAGGATCTTATATGTTTCAATCAAGTCGCCTCTTACTCTTCTAAATTCCAGCGGATACAAGCCTAGCCTCTCCTCATAAGACAGCCTGCCCATTCCAGGTGTTAGTCTAGTGAACATTCTTTGTACATCCTCCAATGCATTTACATCCTTCCTGAAATAAGAAAATGAGTACTGTACACAGTACTCTAGATGTGGTCTCACCAATGCCCTGTATAGCTGATGCATAACCTCCCTACTTTTGTATTCAATTCCCCTCGCGATAAACAATAACATTCTATTAGCTTTCCTAATTACATGCTGTACCTGCATACTAACCTTTTGCAATTCATGCACTAAGACACCCAGATCCCTCTGCATCTCAGAGCTCTGCCTGGATCTTGTGCTGAAGGCACTGGCGTGGGGTTTAAACCCACAACCTTCTGGCTCAGAGGTGAGAGAGGCACACACAAGCCCCTGGGATCCTGCCATGTGGTGCAAACCCAAATCCAGCCCTAACTTTACTCCTTTTAAAGGTTTGGGCGAGTGTAGGGAATAGCGACCCACTAGAGTCATGCTTAGACACTTACTGGAATTCAAACCTTGTCAGCAGCACTGGATTGCTCTATCTAGAGGTGAAACTAGATTATATTGCATGTTAGAGGCTCTTCCATTCCGTGCTGTGCCTCACATTTGAATCCAAACTTCGCTAAGGGATCATAATCAATTCTCTGACAGACAGTTGTCAGATTTTAAAGTTCTCATTCTTCTTTGCAAAATGTTACACCACTTTTCAAGAAAGGAGGGGGAGAGAAAACAGGAAACTACAGGCCAGTTAACCTAACATCAGTCATTGGGAAAATGTTGGAATCTATTATTAAGGAAGTCTTAAAAATGTACTTAGAAAAGCACAGTATGATTAGAACAAGTCAACATGGTTTTACTAAAGGGAAATTCTGTTTGACAAATTTATTAAAGTTTTTTGAGGATGTAACTAGTAGGGTAGATAAAGGGGAACCGGTAGATGAAGTATACCTGAATTTCCAAAAGGCATTCGATAAAATGCTACACAAAAGATAAATAGGCAAGATAAGGGCTCATGGAATTGTGTGTAATATATTAGCCTGGATGGAGGATTGGTTAATGGACAGAAAGCAACAAGTGGGCATAAGCGGGGCATTTTCAAGTTGGCAGGCAGTGAATAGTGGAGTGCTGCAAGGATCGGTGCTGGGGCCTCAGCTGTATAGAATCTATATTAATGATTTAGATGAAGAGACAGAGAGTAATGTATCTAAGTTTGCTGATGATACAAAGCTCGGTGGAACGGTAAGCTGTGGTGAAGACAGAGAGGCTGCAGAGAGATATAGACAGGTTAAGTGAGTGGACAACAAGGTGCCAGATGGAGAGTAATGTAGGGAAGTGTGAAGTTATTCACTTTGGTCATAAGCATAGAAAAGCAAAATATTTTTTAAAAGGTGTGAAACTTGTAAGTGTCGATGTTCAAAGAGACTTGGGTGTGCTTGTACAAGGAAAGCAGAAAGTTATCATGCAGGTACAGTAAGCAGTTAGGAAGGCAAATGGCACGTTGGCCTTTATTGCAGGGGGATTGGAGTACAGGAATAAAGAGGTCTTGCTACAGTTGTACAGGGTTTTGGTGAGACCACATCTGGAATACCGTGTGGAGTTTTGGTCCCCACATTTAAGAAAGGATATATTTGTATTGGAGGCGGTACGGTGAAGTATCACTAAATTGCTCCCTGGGATGAGGGGGTTGTCCTATGATGAGCAGCTGAGTAGATTGGGCCGATATTCTCTGGAGTTTAGAAAAACGAGAGGCAATCTCTTTGAAACATACAAGATTCTATAGGGGCTGGATAGGGTAGACACTGAGAGATTGTTTCCACTGGTCGGGGAATCTAAAACACGGGGGCACAGTCTCAGGATAAGGGGCCGATCATTTAGGACTGAGATGAGGAGAAATTACTTCACTCAAAGGGATGTGAATCCTTGGAATTCTCTACCCCAGAGGGTTGTGGATATTTCATCATTGAATACATTAAAGGCTAGGATAGGCAGATTTTTGGTCTCTCAGGGAATCAAGGGATATGGCGAGCAGGGGGCAAGGTAGAGTTGAAGCCATGACTGTATTGAATGACGAGCAGGCTTGAAGGGTCATATGGTCTACTCCTGTTCCTATTTCTTGTGTTCTTGTGTTTTCTCAAATCCCTCCATGGCCTCAAAACTCCCTATCTCTGTAATCTCCTGCAGCCCCATAACCCTCTAAGATAGCTGCCCTCCTCTAATTCTAGCCTCCAGAGCATCCCCAATTTTAATCGCTCCACCATTGGTGGCCGTGCCTTCAGCTGCCTGGGGCCCTAAGCTCTGGAATTCCCTCCCTAAACCTCTCCGCCTCTCTACCACACTTTCCTCCTTTAAGACACTCCTTAAAACTTACCTCTTTGCCCAAACTTTTGATCATCTGTCCTAATATCTCCTTATGTGGCTCAGTGTCAGACAATGGTCCTGTGAAGCACCCTGGGACATTTTTCACTGTTAAAGGCACTATATAAATGCACGTTGCTGTTGCAACACTGCCCAAGCATCATTGGTCCAACAGCCTGAGCTCAATCCAGGCTAGGAATGAGGGCCAACTACAAAACTTTTTGGATTCATTCATGAATACTGGAGTTCAGGTCTGCTCGGAGGTGGTGCATTCCTTTAAACCATGCAACATGCATGTCCACATGACATGGAAACCATCCCGCAACATCTGGGTGTATCACTTTCCGTGTCTTGATGAGAATTCGCACTAAAGCGTTTGGCTTTCAACGAATCTTCAGGTGCAATCTGCTCTGGGCCCCATCTCAGCCACAGAGGTTGACACTACTGGTGTTTCGGGGAAGTGATGGTGGACTGTAGCCCGTGTACTGTTGCTGTTTCTTACTAACCTATCCCCGTCTTTAGTAACCCATCTCTGTGTCTTATTAACACGTCTCTGTGTCTCACTAACCTATTTCTGTCCTTAGTAGCCCGTCTCTGTGTCTTAACCTGCCTATGTGTCTTAGTAACCTGTTCTGTTTCGTCTCTATCAATGACTTAAATGAGGGGACTGAGTGTAATTTATCCAAGCTGGCTGATGGTACAAAACTAGGTGGGAACGTGAGCTGGGAGGAGGATGCAAAGAGGCTGCAAAGGGCTATAGACAGTTTAAGTGAGTGGGCAAGAAGGTGACAGTTGCAATACAAAATGGAGAAGTGTGAAATCATCCACTTTGGAAGGAAGAATGGAAAAGCAGAACATTTTTGAAAAGGTGAGAAACTGTTAATGTTGGTGTTCAGAGGGATGGCAATGTCCGTGACCTCGACCACCTAGAAGGCCAAGGGCAGCAGACGCATGGGAACACCACCACCTGCAAGTTCCCTTCCACGCCACACACCATCCTGACTTGGAACAATATCGCCGTTCCTTCACTGCCGCGGGGTCGAAATCCTGGAACTGCCTTCCTAACGGCACTGTGGGTGCACCCACTCCACATGGACTGCAGCGGTTCAGGAAGGCAGCTCACCACCACCTTCTCAAGGGCAATGAGGGATGGGCAATAAATGCTGGCCGAGCCAGTGACGCCCACATCCCATGAATGAATAAAATAAAATGCATCTATGCTATTTGCATCAACTACTCCATGTCGTAGCAAGTTCCACATTCTAACCACTCTCTGGGTAAAGAAGTTTCTGCTGAATTCCCTATTGGATTTATCAGTGACTATCTCTTATTTATGACCCCTGGTTTTGGGCCCACCCATAAGTGCAAATATCTTCTCTAGGTCTACCCTATCAAACCTTTCCAAAACCTCAAAGATCTCTATCCGGTCACCGTTCAGTATTCTCTTTTCTAGAGAAAAGAAACCACAGCCATTCAGTCTTTCCTGATAGGTATAACCTCTCAGTTCTGGTATCTACACCCCCCGGGGTGTTTAACTGCTCACCAGCTTACCGGAATATAGGCTCCATCAGCACCACAACTTAAACATTTCATTGCTGATTAACCTGAAGTAGATATGTGTCTGTGATCACTAGCTCTTACATTCCAGTGCAGCTACCCTGGGCCCCAGATTAGAAAGTCAGCTCATTCTAGTTCGATATGACTGCAGTAATAGTTCCACAGGTGACTCAGTATCTGAACCATGTGAAACTGAACCTGCGTAAATGGATCAAAAATGTACCAAACCTGTAACTCCAGGCCACCTGTAAGCAGCTTGTTTAGGGAGCTACCTGATTCCATTTGTGGTCATTCAGAACGAGGCAAAGGCACAATTTATACTCGAGTAGCAAGTTAAACTGACAGACTGAGGCACCTGCAGATGAGACAGACGCACAGGCAGAGACACACACTCAGACACAGACATGTACACACAGATGCACATGCATACACACACACACATGCAGACAGACAGACACATACGCACAAACACAGACACACAGAGCAAGACGCACATGCACACACGCAGACAAACAAGGACAGCTGCAGACAGACACACACAGTCTAACACACACAGACACATTTGGATACATGCAACACAGGCATACACAAAGAGACACATACAGATACACATACACACAGACACACATGTACATACAGATAAGCACACAAATACACACACACAGACACGTATGGAAACATACACAAAAACTGATGCACAAACTATTAGCATCAATATTAACAGATAGACTGATGAAAGGATGGTTGTAACAATCCTCTATAGAAGGTAATGATCTCCCCAGTAGGGACTGGGATAGGAGACAGACTGGGATGGTGGGGGAGAGGGGGGTTGTTCTGACATGGATGGGAGATGGACTGGGACAGTGAACCAGCTTCATCTCTTGAATATTTACATTTGAAGTTTTTGTAAGACGGTCCCATTGTCTGAGTGCTGTCCTGGAAGATGTGGTGACACTTCATGGACTGAATCCCAACTTTCAAAATTTGTTTCTTTTCGACAATAAAGACAATGATAGCAATTAACTGGACAAAAGAAATCGGAAACATTGACAGACTAATTATTGCTGGGAACACTTCAACCTGAGAATGGTAAAGGGGTGTCGGGCAGATTGTTAAAGTGAATGCCTGTATCCTAACACAATAATTGTTACCCCTATTATTTGTGAAGTGATTTGGGGCAACCAGAGGATATAAAAGGCACTTTATATTAATGCCCTAGGTTCCTTATTTGGAGGAAATCAGTCGCCCCAGTATTTTCCCAGACAAGTTGGCCAATGACTGCAACCATAGCAACATCTTCTCTGAGAGCCAAGTCAGGTATCAAACCATTGCTCTGACCAGTCTATGTTTATTGGGCTGGCTATTCCACACTCTATCCAGTTCACCAGCAGAATCGAAGGCCCGGGCCCCTAATGCAATGAAACTGATGTATTCCATACACTTCACAACAACAACTGACATTTACATAACACCTTTAATGTTGCAAAACATCGCAAGCCCAGATGGAGAGACTCGCATTTCTATCGCGCCTTTCATGACCTCAAGACCCAAAGCGCTTTCTGGCCAGCAAAGTATTTTTGAAGTGTAGCCACTGTTGTAAAGTTGTTGCTGGGTCAAAATTCTGGAACTCCCTCCCTAACAGCACTGTGGGTGTCCCTACCCCACACGGACTGCAGCGGTTCAAGAAGGCAGCTCACCACCACCTTCTCAAGGGCAATTAGGGATGGGCAATAAATGCTGGCCTGGCCAGCGACGCCCACATCCCAAGAATGAATAAAGAAAATTCAGGGAATGCAGCAGCCAACTTATGCACAGCAAGCTCCCACAAACAGCAATGTGATAACGACCAGATCATCTGCATTCAGTAATGCAGGCTGAACGATAAATATTGGCCAGGACACTTAAATGTGATCTTCAAATAAATGCCATGGGATCTTTCATACCCAGCTGAGCGGGCAGATAGGGCCATGGTTTGACATCTCACGTGACAGACAGCACTGCACACTCTCAGTACTATACTGGGAATGTCAGCTTAGGTTTTATGTGCTAGCTGCTGGAGTGGGACTTGAACCCACAACCTTTTACTTCTATTTAGAGGTGGAAATGTTACCCATTGAGTTATGGCTGACACCATACTGTACACTTCGACACTGTGCTTGCTTCATTAACTGCTCATGAATTTTTGGCTGTGCGGGAAATTTAGCTTTTGGAATTTACGATCCAACCTCTGTTTCCCTCTCCCAAAAATCCGAAAGATCAGAGTCTTCCTATTTTCATGAAGAACATCGAGAAGCCAAGGAGAAGGAGGCATATCCTCATTGGAAGGTGGAAAGAGGAAAGGGTTAAAGGCGGGGGACACAAAGAGGAAAGCGTTGGATGACACCAGGTTTGGGCGAGTGGAAGGCACAACTGAGGGAGGCGAAGAGTTCACAGTTTTGATGTCGTGGGAAAGAATGGTTGGGAGTAGACACTGCGGTAACTCTTGGCTTGAAGACACAGGGGATGTAGGAAGGAGAGAGAAAGAGTGTATGGGGTGTTGTATTTGTAATGTAGAAAGAGCAAAGTCCAAGGTAGCAGCTCTCTGTAGTACTCTCACCTTGGGAGGAACCATCTGCTTTAGTTGTGAGTCATGCCTGAGCTATGATGGTTTGTTCTTTGAAAGCCTATAAGTCCCACTAATTCTGAGCTCACCTCAACTGGGTCCAAAGGTTCTGTGAGACACTAAAGTTCTGAGACTGGCTGCGGCTGGAAGCCTCCTTGGTGCAGTTGAGCTTCCTAATGTATCAATATGTTTTGGCCTATGCTTTGGGATTGCATTTAATTTCCACTTGAGTGGTTTGCCCTGTTTCATCAAAACTTAACAAGATATCTCACAGGTGAATCCAAAACTAGGAGGGCCATAAATGTAAGATAGTCACTAAACAAATCCAATAAGAAATTCGGGAGAAGCCTCTTAACCCAAAGAATGAGGAACTTGCTACCACAAGGAGTTAGGACTCCTTACGTAGACACGTTTAATGGGAAGCTTGATAAACACACCAGGGAGAAAGGAATAAAAGGTTATGCTGATAGGGTGAGATGAAGTAGGGTGGGAGGAGGCTCCTGTGGAGTATAAATGCCAGTATGGACTAGCCGGGCTGAATGGCCTGCTTCGGTGATGTAACATTCTGTGTATAATGTAATTTTCCCCTTACTGAGAAATATGTTAGTATTAACGGCAAATGGATTTTCAAATTGCCCCTTGACTATAGACCTAGTGATTTAGAATGGCTGGTTTTGGAAACCACATGATATGTCTTTCCATTGGAATGAGGAAAATTGATGAGTTCTGTCATTTTTGGAGTAACGGATACCCAAGGTTGAGTTACAAATTGGAATCAAATTGAGGGAATTGGCTCATTGGTCTGCCAAACAGCATACCAGTCCAAATTACAGACTGGAACCTAATCGAGGGGTTTGGGGCGTTTATCTATAGAATAACAGATACCTGGGAGTGAGTTACAAACTAGAATCTAATTGAGGGGTTCCGGGGGTTTATATATAGAATAACAGATACCTGGGAGTGAGTTACAAACTAGAATCTAATTGAGGGGTTCCGGGGGTTTATATATAGAATAATGGCTACCTGGGAGTAAGTTACAGGCTGGAATCAAATTGCAGAATTCAGATGGTTTATATATAGAATAACAGCTACCCGGGAGTGAATTACAGGCTGGATTCTAATTGAGGGGTTCGGGGCATTTATATATGGAATAACGTTTTATATGCTCCTTGGTCAGATTCTACCAGTTGTGTCTAATTTCTGTCTAACCCATTTTTTTTGACCAACAAGCTCCTTCAATATTTTGTTTTTGCTCCTGGTGTCTCAGTCTGTGGGAAAGAGCTAAAGCTGCGTCTAAAAATAACTCTTCCCTGTTGAACTGAGCCACTCGTGACCTCCTGATCTCACTGAGCAATACCGATGAACCAATGTTGTCAGCCATGGACTGGGATGGTTTCCCCTTTAATGCATTGCATTGCGATTGTCGGGTAAGGCTGTGACTCAGTGGCTTGTACTCCTACCCACCACTCCCCTCCCCAAAGGCAGAGAGTCATGGGTTCAAATCCCACTCTGGAACCTTGTGTATGATGATGTAGGCTGGTGTTCCCAGTGCAATCATTCTTTCAGGAGATGTGGACGTCACGTTTGCTGCCAGCATTTGTTGCCCACTGAACAGCTTGTGAGAGCAGTTAAGAGTCCACCACATCGCTGTGGGTCTGGTGTCACATGTAGGCCAGACCAGGCAAGGACGGCAGATTTCCTTCCCTGAAGGGACATTAGTGAACCAGATGGGTTTTTACAACAGTCAATGATAGATCTATGGCTTGAGACCAGCTTTCAATCCCATTTATTAATTAATTGAGTTTAAATTCCACCAGCTGCCGTGGTGAGATTGAACCCGTATCCCCAGGGTATTAGCCTGGGTCGCTGGATTACTAGCCCAGTGACATTACCACTACACCACCATCTGAAACCCAAGGACCCGTCTGCCCTCTCAGGTGGATGTGAAAGATCTCAGCGCTATTTTGTAGAGGATGTTCTCCCGACTGCCCTGATGAACCTTTGCCCCTCCGCCAACATCACTGAAAACAGATTATCAGATTGCTACTTGTTACTGTAATCAAATTCCTACATTACAGCAGTGACTTCACAGGTTGTAAAGGGCTTTGGGATATCCTGAGATGCCTACCTCTGTAATCTCCTCCAGCTCCTACAACCCTCTGAGATCTCTGCGCTCCTCCAATTCTGGCCTCTTGAGCCTCCCCAATTTTAGTCGCTCCACCATTGGTGGCCGTGCCTTTAGCTGCCTGGGCCCTAAGCTCTGGAATTCCCTCCCTAAACCTCTCTCCTTCTCTCTCCTCATTGAAGATGCTCCTTAAAACCCCCCTATTTGTCCAAGCTTCTGGTCAACTCCCCTAATATCTCCGTACATGGCTCAGTGCCAACGTTTGCTTGGTATCACTCCCGTAAAGCACCTTGGGAAGCTGTAGCATGTTAAAGACGCTATATAAATGCGAGTTGTTGCTGGTGAAGCAGTGAGAGATGCTACATAAATGCAGGTTCTTTCTTTAAGTGTGTGGGATTCATCAAGCAGCTGCTTGGTGAGACAAACACTGTGATCGCTGCTGTGTGGCCTAGCCATAGACTTTTTTTATTTATTTACATGAGAACTGAGCTGAAGGCGGCAACTGTTTCTGCAGTGAAGGCCTCATCATATTATCAGTGCTTTCGAGAGGCTAAGTCATCCATCAGCAGGACACAAGGGGCTGTGGGGGGAGCAGTTCGATGTTTGCTCCCATTTTTTTTCCATTAACACTTTCTATCTGTCGGATACCACCCACAGTGCTCTGTCTGTCTGGCCGTAGACATGGTGACCCAGACGCTCTGGACCTGTGCCTTCTCTCTGACTGAACCGCTCCCTCTCATTCAACCCACAGATAATAAACTCTCGGCTACTCATCCCCGCCCACACCCTTCAAGGAGCTGCTCAATGGATTTCCCAGTCTTGGCAAAAACTTACTGCTCTCCCCTTACTCTTCCCACAGTCAAAACTTTGCCATCACGTTTTATAGCAAACAGCTCTCACATTTACCAAAGTAACAGGCTACACACTGCAAAAAAAAAACAGAGTGCTTTTCTTTAAAATCTAATAAATAACATTATAAACAAAGATTAGCATTTACATAGAATTACATGCAATAGACGCTTCAATTACCTGACTGAATGATTCTTGACTGTCGGTCAAACTCCGTTTTCTATCCCAATTTTAACATTTTTATAACTAATGAGCAGATGTGTTGAAAGAAATGTTTCCTCCCCAAATGTTGCTGGCAGCAGTGCCCTGGAGATTATCCTTCAATTCCTGGAGACTCCAGGGCAATCCTGGAGGGGTTGGTAACCCTAAAAGTTAGGCCTCGTGCTTTCCTACTTTATGTTACCATGGGATTTCGGGCCCACACCCGCAGAAGGCTTGTACCAACAGTCAGGGGGAGGCCCAATGTTGAGATGTAAGTGAAGACCTGCTCTCGACCTTTAGGTCAAGTTGTAATCTTAGAATGATACAGCACACAAGGCCCGTCGTGCTTGTGCTGGCCTTTTGATAGAGCTATCCAATTATCTCCCCATAGCCCAGTACACATTTTCCCTTCAAGCATTTATCCAATTCCCTTTTGAAAGTTATTATTGAATCTGCTTCCACCCCCCCCCCCCCCTTTCAGGTAGCACGTTCCAGATCACAATAACTCGCTGCGTGAAAAAAAAATTCTCCTCATCTCCCCTCTGATTCTTTTGCCAATTACCTTAAATCTGTGTTATTATGGTTACCGACCCTTTTGCCACTGGAAACAGTTTCTCCTTGTTTAATCCAATGTAGGAAATGTAGCAACCAATTTCCTCACAGTAAGGTCCCACAGATGGTACTGAGATAGTGAACAGATCATCTGTTTTCATTGGTTGAGGGATAAATATTGGACCAGGACACCGGGGAGAACTCCCCTGCTCTTCTTCTACGTCCACCTGAGAGGGCACACTGGGTCCTTGGCTTACTGTTGCAGCTTGGGTTGCCAATGCTCCACGATTGCCCTGGAGGCTCCAGGAATCGAAGATTAATCTCCAGAGCAGCAGAGAAATCAAAGGATCATTAAAATTATAATCAGTCTTTTTTTTTTCAGTTTCTTTGAACACTTTCATTGATCGAGTGTATAAAAGTATCAGAGATGGGGGAGAAGGACACACCATATGACTGGGCGAGGCAATTGGAGATGGGAGGTCATGTGATGAAACCTCCAGGAATACGTCCAAGCAGAGTTGGTAACCCTAGTTACAGCCCTGACACAGGGGGCAGCCCCTGTGAAGATGGTAATGGTTGGGGTTATGAAGGGGGAGCCCTGCAGCGAGCCAAATCAGATGCAAACAGTGAGCATTAAACTTTTACTGCTTTTTCTCCCAGGCCTTGGGACTCACCAGCAACTACGGATAGGCCAGAAGCCTGCAGCCAGGCCTACTGTTGCTTTTCATTTTTCTCCCCTGTTTTCTGGGGAGGCCTGTGAGACAGGCGTAGACCAAATTTGCCTGTGGTTTGGCCTGAACAGATGTGGCAAACTTTGAATGCACCCTGCACCTGAGCACTGAGGCAGAGGCTGGAACCGGGAAAATAGGCCCGGAAAGCTCTGGAGCAGTTACAGAGATAAGTGACCTTGATAAAACTCAAGATGTTGTTGCCCAGTGGGTAGCACACTCACCGCTGAGTCAGACGGTCATGGGTTCAGGTCCCACTCCAGCGATTTCGGCACATAATTTTCCACATCAGTAGACTGAGGGATTGCCGCACTGTTAGAATGCTGTCTTTCAGATCCAATACGTTAAACTGAGGATGTATAATGTAAGAGATCCTGTGGCACTATTTGTCGAAAAGTAGAGGAGGTGTCCTGCCTATTGTTTATCTTCAAGCGACATCACCAAAAACACATTATCTCATTGCTGTTTGTGGGATCTTGCTGTGCACAAATTGGCTGCTGCGTTTCATACATCACAACTGCATTTCAAAAGTGCGTCAATTGGCTTTGGGATGTCCTGAGGTTGTGAAAGGTGCTATATAAATGCAGGGCCTCTACTTATCTGTAATATTTTATTTAATGTTGGTTCTTAGCACCCTCAGCACTCCTCTCAGAGAATTAACCAGCACTCTACAAATTATTCTGTCCTTTATTATTAGTTTAGTCAGTTCTCCAGATCCACTGGTCTTACTATGAATTCCTATTTCAGCTACGCACTGATGAAGACCAACAGACAATAGACGGCGAGAAAAGGCGAGCAGGCCCATTAACCCTGCCCAGGCGCCGCACGCTACGGTGGAACAGCCACTTGAGGAATTCTCAGTTGCTGTAACAGTAACAAGCCAAGTAAATGTGAGAGATTGTTTACTGTTAATAGTGTTGAATTACATAAAATGAACAAGAAACAGGCCATTCGGCCCAACTTGTCCATGCTGGTGTTTATGCTCCACACAAGACTCCCCCCAGCCCCTCTTCATCTCACTTTATCAGCATACCTTTCTATTCCTTTCTCCCTCATTCTCCCTGAGCTTCCCCTTAAAGGCATTTTGCTATTCACCTCGACCACTCCCTGTGGTAACGATCTCCACATTCTCACCACTCTCTGGTGATGTTTCTCCTGAATTCCCTATTGGATTGATTAGTAACTATTTTGTATATGTGGCCCTAGTTTTGGTCTTCTCCCACAAGTGGATACATCTTCTCAACATCTAACCTATCAAATGCTTAAAGATAGTAAAGGTCACCCCTCACCCTCTCTGTTCTAGAAAAAGGAGCCCCAGCCAGTTCAATCTTTCCTGATAGGCATAACCTTCGACATTCTCTCCCTCCACTACCGACGCTCAGTGGCAGCAGTGTGTTCCATCTACAAGATGCACTGCAGCAACACACTAAGGTTCCTTCGACAGCACCTTCCAAATCCGCAACCTCTACCACCTAGAAGGACAAGGGCAGCAGACACACGGGAACACCACCACCTGCAAGTTCCCCTCCAAGCCGCACACCATCCTGACCTGGAACTATATCACCGTTCCTGCACTGTCGCAGGGTCAAAATCCTGGAACTCCCTTCCTAACAGCACTGTTAGTGTGCCTACCCCACATAGACTGCAGCGGTTCAAGAGGGCAGCTCACCACCACCTTCTCAAGGGCAATTAGGGATGAGTAATAAATGCTGGCCTGGCCAGCGACGCCCACATCCCATGAACGAATTTAAAAAAACTCTTAGTTCTGTTATCACCCTTGTAAATCTAAATTAAATAATCATACCATGTGTTAAACACTGGAGCACAAGTGAATGTCATGCCTGAGCAAGTTTGTGCGAGAATCACCCAGAGGACAGAACAGCCAATCAGCGAGAAGCCCATGCAGAAAGTCACAGTTCCAATGTGGGAAACATTTAAAAAGGGGCTTGATTGGATAAGAGGTCACTGCGGAGATATACAGAGCAGCAGAATGCATTCGACAAAGGCAATGGGAATCTGCGAATCCACTTGGGCCTCGGGAGGGTGGGCGGGAGGTGGATTGTGGAGGGTGGGCTGTAAACAGGGCTCTCGAGGAGGCAACATTTCAAACTCTATAACGCTCCCTCAGATACCCAGCAAATCAACCAAGTTCCAAGTAAAAAGAAAGAACTTGCATTTATATAGCGCTTTTCACCACCTCAGGACGCCCCAAGAGGGCTTGACAACCAATGAAGCACTTTTTGAGGTGTTGCAATGTCGGAAAACACAGCAGCCAATCTGCGCTCAGCGAGATCCCACAAAGAAATTGTCACCTGACACAGTGTTCCAATGAATGGCCAATCAATGGCCGAGGGGCAAGCTCGCCGCCCTCCATTGGACGGTGGGAGGGCTCCTGATGCTGGGCGACCAATAGGAGGCCCTCCAGCACTGGCAGAGTGGCAGCCTGCTGATGGAGGTAAGGGAGAGAGAGACAGAGAGAGAGAGAGCGAGAGCCTCAGGATGGGGTCTCCCTCTCAGGGCTATTAAAAGCTTTGTAAACAAAAAGGCCCCGCAGCTGTTAGACCACAGCTACGGCCGTCTTCATGCAGCGGGGGAGGGGGCGGGGACTTTAAAGTATTATTGGGGGGGGGGGGGGAGGAGGGGGGCTGGCCACCAAGAGCCTGTCACTGGCCAGGTTCTGGCCACCGCAGGGGGTCAACCCCCCACCACGCCCCCCTCCGGTCCCATCTCCGCAGCCATTGGAAAATCTGGCTTGAGGCGCGCATTCAGTGCTTCGAACAGCTGATTCTCTTTGGCCTTCCCTTTGTTCCCTCTGCTCTGGAAGGACACCTTGATCATGGGTATTATGTTGAAACACATTGATGGCTGTTGGCATATCGATAGGTCCCATCACCCCATAATCTTGGAGTTCGGAAAGTGCCCGGACTGACTGGAGGAGTCCATTGAACTTAATAAAGGGATAAATGTCCTTGAGCTGATGCGAGGGGCTGCTGAGTGAAATTACGAGTGTGCGCCAAGTGGTGGGCAAACACTTGCTTTGATGCCAACATTGGCGCCACTGAATGTGGTAACCCTGGCAACACTGAGCGCATCAGGGACAATCAGCAAACGGACCATGCTCATCCAAGATTTCCAAAGTTGGCGGTGGTGGGAGGAAGGGCTCTGGGGCGGGGGCTGGGGTCTGGGGTTGGGGCAATCCTTAATTTAAATACGTTGAATAGCAAAAGAGGTGGGTGCAGCCCCGAAAGCTTTTATTTACTCATTCACTGGATGTGGGCATCGCTGGCAAGGCCTCCATTTATTGGCTATCACTAATTACATAGGAACATACAAATTAGGAGCAGGAGTAGGCCACTCGGCCCCTCGAACCTGCTCCACCATTCAACAAGATCATGGCTGAACTGATTTCTCCACATTCCCGCCTACCCCCGATAACCTTCCGCCCCATTGCTGATCAAGAATCTATCTACCTCTGCCTTAAAAATATTCAAAGACTCTGCTTCCACCGCCTTTTGAGGAAGAGAGTTCCAAAGACTCACGACCCTCTGAGAGAAAAAAATTCTCCACATCTCTGTCTTAAATGGGCGACCCCTTATTTTTAAACAGTGACCCCTAGTTCGAGATTCTCCCACAAGGGGAAACATCCTTTCCACATCCACCCTGTCAAGACCCCTCAGGATCTTATATGTTTCAATCAAGTTGCCCCTTACTCTTCTAAATTCCAGCGGATACAAGCCTAGCCTGTCCAATCTTTCCTCGTGAGAAAGCCCACCCTTTCCAGGGATTAGTCTAGTAAACCTTCTCTGTACTGCCTCCAACACATTTACATCCTTCCTTAAATAAGGAGACCATTACTGTACACAGTACTCCAGATGTGGTCTCACCAATGCCCTGTATAACTGAAGCATAACCTCCCTACTTTTGTATTCAATTCCCCTCGCAATAAACAATAATATTCCATTGGCTTTCATAATTATTTGCTGAACCTGAACCTGAACCTAACCTTTTGCGATTCATGCTGTAGGACACCCAGATCCCTCTGCATCTCAGAGCTCTGCAATCTCTTACCATTTAGATAATATGCTTCTTTTTTATTCTTCCTGTCAAAGTGGACAATTTCGCACTGTCCCACATTATACTCCATTTGCCAGGTCTTTGCCCACTCACTTAACTTATCTATATTCCTTTGTGGCCTCCTTATGTCCCCTTCACAAGTTACTTTCCTACCTATCTTTGTGTCATCAGCAAATTTAGCAACCATACCTTTGGTCCCTTCATCTAAGTCATTTATATAAATTGTAAAAAGTTGAGACCCCAGCACAGATCCCTGTGGCACACCACTCGTTACATCTTGCCAACCAGAAAATGATCCATTTATGCCTACTCTCTGTTTCCTGTTAGCTAACCAATCTTCTATCTATGCCAATATGTTCAATATGTTACTCCTACACCATGAGCTTGAGAAGGTGATGGTGGGCCACCATCTTGAACCGCTGCAGCCCATGTGGTGAAGGGACTCCTAATGTGCTTTGCCGGGGTCCCAAAAACTTTCTCCTCTTTTGGGGCTCCGGGATATGTCCCAGGTTTGGAGCCCCAGGTGGGCTCACGGGCCTGCTGTCCAGCCGAAGTACCAGCCGCCAACAATCAGCCCGTTATTTTGTAGGCCAAGGACGTGGAAACTCCCAGACTGAGCGTCTCAAGGACCCCCGTCCTCCTATATCAACAGCCTAGTTCAGAATGAGCTAAGGAGCTGCCCCTTATGAGGCCACTACCATCAGGGTAATGACAGGAACTCACTGGAAGGGCTGATGATTTCCAGCGAAACCCGCCCATGTGCCGAGTGAAGAGGAACAGAACGAAACGGCCTTCAGGCCCTTTCAGCCCACCCTATCCTGTTGATAAATGAACCTTGCACTTTGCCCTCACTCGTCACCCTTAGCAACGCAATTTTCTACTGAGACAAAGAAGCAGGGAGAAAGCGAAACTATCTGCATTAATGCAAGAAAAGCTTTGGAAAATTCCCCACCAATTTCCAAACACAATCAAGCCAACTCCAGGAGTTCACCACTCCCCATGACACATCGTAATATCTATCTTCTGAAACTGGGAATGTCCCTATCTCAGGAACTTGCCTTGTTCCCTTTTGAAGTGACTCTACCCTCACAATGTTTCAGACTGTGATCCTTCTCTGCAAAAGGAATTAGGGCGAGAAATTGGGGTTGGTAGCTCCCCGTTGTTTGGGCATTGTGTGAGCCATTTGACGGCCAAGATGGCGTCCGATGCGCATGTGCACACTTCTGCCATGAATCACGGCAGAAGCCATATTGGTGAAGGCGTTAGCACCAGAAGTACACAGAGCAGGAAAAATGTGAGGTCATTCGGTGCCCAATGCTGATTTGATACCAGCGTTGCCATTTTGGAACTCAGTGCTCCAGGCTCGCACGGCTGAATAGGTGTTAAGGAGCAGATAAGGTCCCTTTGCAGCGCTGTTTAAAGGGATCATCAACTACTTAAAGGTTAGTTGCTGTTTGATTTCTTCTGGCTGTTGCTTGATTCTACAAGTGTTTGGTGCTTTCCGCAGTTGATTCAAGTTGCTAAAGTCTACAGGAAGTGGTGTGACGGGTGCTGAAGGACTTTTTGCTGACTTCAAGGCTTCGGCACAAACCAGTACTAGGCATTGCCCATGGAATACAGCATTACGAGGAGAAGGGGCGGAGGCCATGCAGAGTAGGACAAGCTTCTGGAAGAGGGAGGAGGGGGAGAATGGCTCTCAGTAGGAGGCCATATCCACCCAGGGCATTCAAGGAACAATTCTCCTAACTGAAGCTTGATGAGGAACCATGTGTCTGTGCTTCAATAAGGAGGTCCTCACTGAAATCTGCCACAACTGCAACCTCGGAGAAGAGTGAAGACCGTATTGCCAGTGGCTGTCAAGGTGACTGTGGCCATGACCTTTTATGTGTCTGGCTCCTTCCAGGCGGGAGAAATTTGGAACATCTCGAAGTTTGCCATCCTCTGTTCAATAAGGGAGGTCACTGAAGCTGTCGACTCAAAGAGAAACTATTTCATTCTCTCTTGCCAGACAGTACCCGGCTTTCACCAGGATCGCAGTCTACGCCATGGGTGTAGGGTGCCATTAACTTCACTCACATTGATTTCTGGCATCGCATGCCAACTCTGCCATGTACTAGAATTGAAAAGGGATTCCATACCCTCAACATCCAGTTGGTGGGTGGCCATAGGCAGCAAATCATACATGTCAATGCCTGGTATCCTGGCAGTGGTCATAGTGCCTTTTTTCCACAGCAGTCCACTGTGCCAGCTGCATTTGACCCCATGCCGCCTGCTATAGGGAAAGCAGCTGAGGAGCAGAAGGAGGAAACTTAGACAGCCCCATTCTGTCAGGGCCGTCTGTGAAGTACTAATTTGAATGTGCTGCTAGTAATCAGAACACCAATTCCCTATTCAGTAACTGTCCCACACCTTATCTTCCCTCTGTCATGTTTGATCGATCTGGGTTTGATTGTATTAATCTATCCACTTGTCTGTGTTCACTGTGTTTGATTGCCTAAGCCTAGATGAACTAAAACTAGAATGTTTTACAGCAAAAGAAAACACACTGCTCTGAGGAGACATTGTACTGAGATTGTGTAAGAACTATTATATTTTAAAGTGCTATAAATAAACCAGTTGGTGCTTTAATACAAGTGTGATATCTGCATTGCTCTGAGATAAATCAGATATACATACTATATCCAGCAACCCAGCATAAACATAACACCTTCTGTTACTGAACATTACATTGTCTACTCAGCCACAATACAAATTTAAAATCCACCAAAAAATAAACATTCCAAATCAAATTTGTATATGAAAATATACCATATTGCATAAAAACTCAACTAATCACCCTTTTCCATTCACCTTGCTCCTGTCTTCCATATCCCTTTGCCTGTCCTAGTGCTTCCACACAGTACTACCCCAGTGGCTGCAGCATGGCTGGTGGAAAGCTGTTGATATTCAGTGGGGAGACTGCAGTCGGCCTCAGAGGTTGTCGTCAGGGCCTAGAAAACCCGACTTCGGACTGCACCATCTTGGCACGGGCATCAGCAGTCTGGGCAGGTTGGCTGACAGGCAACAGCAAGGGCACTGGCAGAGTGGCAATGTTGGGAGGATAGCTGGTGGAATTTAAACTCAATGAATTAAATTAACTAATAAAGATTTGGAATTTAAAGCTTGAAGTGATTTATGACTTTAACCCCTTATCGGGACTAAACCAAATCAGGAGTACATCCCTATGAATCTCCTTTAATTAAGTTCAAACCAGACAAATTCCTATAGACACTTATTTGGGTCTAAAGTATTGAACTAAGAGTCAACCACATTGCTGTGGGTCCGGAGTCACATGTAGGCCAGACCGGGTAAGGACGGCAGATTTCCTTAAGGGCATGAGTGAAACAGATGGGTTTTTAAGACAATGATGGTTTCATGGCACCATTACTGAGACTAGCTTTCAATTCTAGATTTTTTATTAATTAAATTGAATTTAAATTAAATTTGGACCCACGTCCCCGGGGGATTATCCTGAGCCTCTGGCCTACTAGCTCACCCACATTATCACTACACTGCCATCTCTCCCTGCAGGGGAACCACAGATCTTCCATGCATTTTTTGGGGGTGGAGGGGGGGGGGGAAGAATAGAAAGGTGAAATATTGACAGGCAGTTTAGGGCAGGTGAAAGGAATGCTGTAAACAGAAAACCAAAGGCTGAGGATTGAGAGGTCCTTTCAAACAGCAGCACTGTGCCCTGAGGATCTGTTGCTACTTGCCAGTGAAGAGGCAGGCAAAAGCCTATTTAAATACAAGATGCACTGAGCTGTAAACAGACACTCCAGCCTGAATCTAGCCTGGTCTTTTCCTTCAGACACATAATAAAACCATTGCCTTAGTCAGCCTCAGCCCGAGAGTGCATCCAGGAGAAGGCCATCAACTCACATTGGCTGCAGTCCTAACCTCGTGACACCCTAGGGAGCCCTGCATGTGCCAGAACCTCCTCCTCCAAGGCTGGAGTGCCAAATTCACACACCCCAACCGCCCACCCCTGCTCCTCCACTTCAAATCCTTTCATCTTCCTACATGAGCCTCTAATTTATGCTGCTCTGACGCAGAAGTGAACAATTTGATTGATTCCAACCCAGGATTAGGAGCTGGAGGGGGTCAAGCTGCATAAAGTGAACATCAAACTGAAATCAAGGAAAGCACAATAATAACAGCCTAAGAGGGTCTTTCCACACGTCATAAAACTTACTAATTTGAGCCTTACTCTGTATCTAACCCGTGCTGATCCTCCCTGGGAGTGTTTGATGGGGACAGTGTAGAGGGAGCTTTACTCTGTACCTAACACTTTTTTTTGCTTGAGGGGGGCCCTTTATTCCCCAGGCCCCCTTTATATACATTGTAAATAAATAACAATAAAACAAAAACTCAAATTAAAATAGCATTTTCAGCATCGATGATGCACTCCAGCCCGTGCGGTGCCCACCGGTCGTGGAAGGCCTCAAGCAAACCGGCAGACACCGCATGCTCCTTCTCCAGGGACATCCGGTCGCTGAACGTAACTGCGGAAGAGGGGCAGGCAATCGGGGCGGACGGACACTACCCCCCCCCCCGACAGCCCGCAGCCTGCACCTGTGATTTGCCACCTTGGCCAGGCCCAGGAGTAGACCGACGAGGAGATCCTCCTCCCGGCCCACGCCCCTCCGCACCGGATGCCCAAAGATCAGGAGCGTGGGACTGAAGTGCAGCCAATACTTGAGGAGCAGCCCCTTCAAATACTCAAACAGGGTCTGCAACCTCACACACTCCATATATACGTGAAACACGGACTCGTCCAGGCCGCAGAATTTACAGGCGGCCTGGGAGTCCGTGAACCTACTTAAAAGTCTATTGCACGGGACTGCCCTGTGTAGCATCCTCCACCCCAGGTCCCTGATGTAAAGGGAGTGGACTCCTGCGTAGAGATACCTCCATCGGGGTTTCGCCTCGCCGCCAGATGGCAACACGGACCACCAGGGCACGTCCGGCCGGCTGATGAGGGAGAGGAAGTGGAGAGTGTGCAGGAGCAGCCCATACAGGAAATCCCTCCGCGCCGACTGGAATGGCACGGAGGGCATTTCCGAGAGGCAGCTCGGGTTGTGCGGGACCGGCTCCCGAGGAAGGTTTTGGGGCCTGGGTCCGATGAGAGTTCCGGCCAAGCAGGGGTCAGCTCGGCCGGGAGCGTTCCCGAGCCCCCTTGTCACCCGCAGTGAGGGACGTCCCGGGGGCTTCGGCTACTCCTCCAACCGCCAGTCTGTCCCCAGAGTCAGCTGCCCGGACAGCTGAGGCGTTCTCCTCCGCCGGTGGGGGAGCGCCCTGACTGGAGGTGACCATGTTCCAGACTCTGAATAGATCCCGGTAAAAGACAGGCAACTCCCTCAGAGAGGTGTGGCTAACGGTCTCCGTTGGGAGCTGCGTGTTGGCTTGAAGGCAGTGACACTGGCGGAAAAAATATGTCGCCAGCGCACACCATCTGGGAGGACGTTAGACGTACAGGGTCCGAAGGTGAAGCGTCACAGCCTGGGTGAGGACCCACACCAGCGACTAGCCGCCCTCCTCGATCGGGAGACTCAGGGCCGCGGCAGAGACCCAGTGTTTCCTCTTGCCCCAGAGGAATTAACAAGCTTGTTCTGGATCTTGGTGGCCAATGCAGGGGGCGGTGCCAAAGTGACCAATCGGTACCACAGCATCGAGGCCACCAGTTGGTTTATGACTGGGACTGGGCCCCTGTAGGAAAGCACTCAGAGCAGTCCTGTCCAGCGCCCCAGCCAAGTGGTGACTTTGACCTCCAACTCCTGCCGGTCAGGCTTTTCCAGCGTGGCTAAGGTGGACTCCCAGATAGAGGAGGTGCCGACTCCTCTGGCAGGGCATCCACCCACTACTGACCCATCAGGAGTCCGGAACATTTCTCCCAATTGATCCTACGGAGGACATGGCAGAAAAGGTCTGCTGGCATTCGTGCATCCTCCGCAAGTCAACGGGATCTGTGGCTGTGAGGAGCACGTCGTCGGCGTAAGCCAAGACGACGACCTGCATGGCCGGCCTGCGCAGAGCCTAACCTGTCAACCTCCTGTGAAGCAGGCATAGGAATGGCTCCACACAGATGGTATATAATTGGCCGGACATGGGGCATCCCTGATGCACTCCTCTCCCAAAGCGAAGGGGCACTGTCAAGGACCCGTTAAGTTTAGCCAGATACTCTGGGGTGGCGTATAAAAGTCGGACCCAAGCCACAAAACGCATCCCGAGTCTGAACGCATGCAGAGTCCCAAAAGATATCCGTGATCCAGCCCGTCGAACGCCTTCTCCTGATCGAGGGAGGAAAAGGCGACCGACAGACCAGTCTTCTGGAAAAGATGGATCAGGTCCCGGACCAGGTGGATGTTGTCCTGGATGGACCGGTCCGGGACTGTGTAGGACTGGTCGGGGTGGAGCATGTGGGCCAGCACGGAGCCCAGGCGGGTTGACGTAGCCCGGGAAAAGATCGTATAATCCGTGCTGAGGAGGGAGACCGGACGTCAGTTCTTAAGCAAGCGGAGATTGCCCCTCTTTGGCAGCAGGACGATGACTGCCTGCACCACGAAAGAGGTGTCTCCCCGGTCGATAGGTTTTCCCCCAGGACCCGCACGTAATTGTCCCCCAGGACTTCCCAGAACTCCCTGAGGAACTCCACGGTCAGCCCGTCCAACCCTGGGGATTTGCCCCTTGAGAGCCGGTGGAAGGCGTCGGTCAGCTCTGCCAACGTGAGCTGGCAGATCCGGAGAGAACAACGCACTGTAATAGGTATGGACCAGGAGGCCCATTCCCTCCAGATCTGTGATAGAGGATCCGTCATTGGCCAGCAGCTCAAAGACCCCCTGCCATTTTTCCAGCGAGTAGAAGACGGGTGAGGCACAGTTCATACTCTGTATCTAACCCCGTGCTGTCCCTGCCCTGTGAGTGTTTGATGGGGACAGTGTAGAGGGAGCTTTACTCTGTATCTAACCCCGTGCTGTACCTGCCCTGGGAGTGTTTGATGGGGACAGTGTAGAGGGAGCTTTACTCTGTATCTAACCCCGTGCTGTACCTGTCCTGGGAGTGTTTGATGGGGACAGTGTAGAGGGAGCTTTACTCTGTATCTAACCCCGTGCTGTACCTGCCCTGTGAGTGTTTGATGGGGACAGTGTAGAGGGAGCTTTACTCTGTATCTAACCCCGTACTTTACCTAACCTGGGTGTGCTGAATACTGACACTAGCTGCCCGGATAGAAAAAACTTTCCATCTTCTGGAAGTAACATCCTTTGTAAAAAATAAAGGAGGAGACAAATAAGCAGGAATTTGTTCCTGATAAAATAATTAAGAGGTGAAAAAGTTGAGTCAGATTTTGGTGAAGTAGTTCAGTGTCAGTCATGGTCTTTCATACAGGAGACATAACTCAAAGCTGCAGATGACACGCTGAGCACTGAACAAGCCTTCATGCTTGAAGTTGGAGCCAGCGAATAACATTAATTATTGAACTTGTCCATCACCCTCCCTGCAGCGCATCACGGAGCCAAAAACACAGAGCAGAGGCAGAGACTCGCAACTATTTACCCAATTATTGTGACTCCGAGAACTGAGGCACCCTGTGAAGGAATGCAGCAGGGAGGAGAGCTTTCTGACCTGTTGCTGCAAGACTTATAAACAGGCAAGGGAGAGTTGGGTAACTTTGCCTCGCACGCATAACCTGACTTTTGTTATTTTTCTCAGAAGGTTTGGGCCTCGTGATCGAATAGACACTGGCACAAAGAAACTGGTGGTGAGGCGGGGATATTTAGTGAAAATTTTCACGACAGTGTGAGGGTTAGAATTGTGGGTGAGCGGACCAATGGAGACTCCACTGTTGGGTGACTCACTTGGTCTTCCTTGGGCTGAATAGACTGATAAGGAGAGGAAGAGAGCCATCATCGATAGGAAGTGGGCTAACATTGACAGGGAGTGGGCTAATGTGGACAGGAAGTGGGCTGACAAGATTAGAAAGTGAAGTAACATCAACAGGAGGTGGGCTAATGCAGACAGGAAGTGGGCCGACAAGATTAGAAAGTGAAGTAACATCAACAGGAGGTGGGCTAATGCAGACAGGAAGTGGGCTGACAAGAATAGGGACTGGGTTAGCATGGAAAATAAGTAGGAAGATAAAGAGCGCTGAGACACTTTAAAGGAGGCAATTTAGGCCCTGTGGGGTGAACGAATCAAGGAAGTCATGTGGTATGAGGAGGCAGACAGGAAAGTGGAGTTGAGGCCACAATCAGATCAGCCATGATCTTATCAAATGGCGGAGCAGGCTCGAGGGGCTGAATGGCCTACTCCTGCTCCTAATTCATATGTTCTTGGCTCTTGTGGAAAGAAATTGTGAGTTGGATATGAACCCACAACCTTCTGACTCAGAGGCAAGTACTACCACTGACAGTATTCGTGAGTTCAAGTTCTCCAAATAACAAGATAAATTCAATAAATTTGTGGGTTGGCACCAGGAAAATGCTGTCGAATGATTGTAGCTGCCCAATCTGCACACTAATGTCCTTCTGGGAAGGGTTTCTGCTATCCGTACCCAGTCCAGGCCTACATGTGGCACTTAATGGCTTCGAGGCAACGAGAGATGGGTAATAAATGAGGCCTTGTCAGTGTCCCTCACATTCAAAGAACACATAGAAACAGTATTCTGGCACACACTGAACGCAGCAGTACCAGTCCAGAGACTTGAGCACATAACCCAGGCTGACACGGTGGGGGGAGAAGTCTTTCAGAGGGGTTGTTAAACTGAGGCCCCATCTGCCCTCTCAGATGGATAGAAAAGATCCCATGGCACTATTTCAATAAAACAGCAGAGACATTCTCCCCGGTGACCCGGCACCAATATTTATCCCTCGACCAACATCACTAAGACAGATGACCCGGTCATTATCACATTGCTGTTGGTGGGAGCTTGCTGTGCACAAATTGGCTGTCGCGTTGCCAACAGTGACAACTCTTCAAAAAAATACTTCATTGGCCGTAAAGTGCATTGAGACATCCTGAAATGGTGAACAGCTTGTTATAATGCAAGATCTTTCTTTCTTGTTACGCCATGGTGTTTGAGTTAATGAAAATTGAGTTGACCGATTGTGGAATGTGTCCTGGTGTGAGACAGATTAAAGTTACTGAGAGGAAGGGGATGTGGCGTTGATGTATGACTGGGCCCAATGGAGCTGAAGCTTTATTTGGCAAGGGTATTGAACTCGTGGTAGTGACTGGAGTGCATTGAAGTGTCTGCCTGATTAGACCCTACTTGATGACTCTGAGCTTCCATGTTGTGATGCCAGTTCCTCTTCTTCTGCTCATTGCTCCTTGTCCTACCCTGGTTTTATTTTCTGTTTTTATTTCAGATTTCCAGCACTCACGGAAACCTTGATCGGATTGGGCTGTAGCATTTCTCAGATCTATATGTTGCTCAGCAATAACCTGCTCAGTGACGCTCAGTTTGGGTTCCGCCAGGGCCACTCAGCTCCTGACCTCATTACAGCCCTGGTTCAAACATGGACAAAAGAGCTGAATTCAAGAGGTGAGGTGAGAGTGACTGCCCTCGACATCAAGGCAGAATTTGACCAAGAATGGCGTTGATGAGCCCTAGCAAAAACTGGAGTCAATGGGAATCAGGGGGAAAACTCTCCGTTGGTTGGAATTGTACCTAGCCCAAAGGAAGATTGTTGTGGTTGTTGGAGGTCAATCACCCCAGTTCCAGGACATCACTGCAGGAGTTCCTCAGGGTAGTGTCTTAGGCCCAACCATCTTCAGCTGCTTCATCAATGACCTTCCTTCCATCATAAGGTCAGAAGTGGGGATGTTCGCTGACGATTGCACAATGTTCAGCACCATTCGCGACTCCTCAGATACATTTCGCGTAGAAATGCAGCAAGACCTGGACAATATCCAGGCTTGGGCCGATAACTGACAAGTAACATTTACGCCACAAAAGTGCCAGATAATGACTATCTCAAACAAGAGAGAATCTAACCATCTCCCCTTCACATTCAGTGGCATTACGATCACTGAATCCCCCAGTATCAACATCCTAGAGCAGAAACTGAACTGAAGTAGCCATATAAATGCTGTGGCTACAAGAGCAGGTCAGAGGCTGGGAATTCTGCAGCGAGTAACTCACCTCCTGATTCCCCAAAGCCTATCCACCATCTACAAGGCACAAGTCAGGAGTGTGATGGAATACTCTCCACTTGCCTGGATGGGTGCAGCTCCAACAACACTCAAGAGGCTTGACACCATCCAGGACAAAGCAGCCTGCTTGATTGGCACCCCATCTACAAACATTCACTCCCTCCACCACCGACGCACAGTGGCAGCAGTGTGTACCATCTACAAGATGCACTGCAGCAACACATCAATACTCCTTAGACAGTATTTTCCAAACCCGCGACCTCTACCACCTAGAAGGACAAGGGCAGCAGATGCATGGGAACACCACCACCTGCAAGTTCCCCTCCAAGCCGCACACCATCCTGACTTGGAACTATATCGTCGTTCCCTCCAACACGTCGCTGGGTCAGAATCCTGGAACTCCCTTCCTAACAGCACTGTGGGTGTACCTACACCCATGGACACAGCGATTGAAGAAGGCGGCTCACCACCACCTTCGCAAGGGCAATTAGGGATGGGCATTAAATGTTGTCCTAGCTAGTGACATCTACATCCCATGAATGAATAAAAAAAAGTATCTGAGCAATGGTATCATTGAACAAGTATGATGAAGGTTATTTGTTTCTGCACACCCAGTCGCAGTCCAGGCATGGACCTCTCCTCTGCTCTAGTCCTTACGTGTTGGAGCCACACCTTGACCTCCTTGCACCCATCTCTGGGATTTTTTTGGCATGTACAATAACTCTGGAGCCATTAACTGCCTCAGGACCCAGGATGGGATAACAGACACAATTCTGCCCCTACGTTCACAGAGCAGCTGGGCATTCATGGAGAGGGAAAGAAGGACCAGCTATAGCTGGTCGTCCCAAAGCACTTTACAGCCAACGCGGCAGCCAATTTACGCACAGCAAGATCCCACAAACAGCAATCTGATAATGGCCAGGATAATATGTTCCAGTGAGGTTGATCGAGGGTTAAACATTGGCCAGGACACCATGGAGAACTCCCCCTGCCCTTCTTTGAAATAGTGGCCATGGGAGCTTTCACACATTCCCGAGAGGGAATGGATCAGGGGACGGCCACACCAGGCTAGCCTCTGCACAACTAAATTGCCCACTTGCTCAAATATTCAGCCAATTCTCCTCTAAAGTGTCCGCACTTAACAGCCTGTTCTACCTCCTCACCCCGGACAACCCATTTCCGCTCGCCTACCAGTCACCCCAACCCCAGCTCAACCAAACTGAAAGTGCCCCCGTGTGATGGGCTTCCTATTAATGACTACCCACCCTGAGGGCTTTTGGGTGGGGAGGGTTGCGAATATTTGGGCAATATCCTCATCGCACATCTGTGCTGGGTCAGTGGCACCTCGGTGATGTTACACATGTGTGCCTGATCATAAAATTAGCCAGAACAGTAAGGATCCCGGAGACTTTAAAGGGACAGGCAGTCGAGCTGACTCACCCCTAACGAGCAATGCGATCCGCTGGAGAAAGCTGATGGAATTCAGAGAACCACAAGAATGTGAGCCATTTGAGTTAACATTTTCCCGAAGAGCATAGCTCCCCTCCCACCAGGACTGTGTGTATAAATTTATACAAGAGTGACATAAGGCCTTCTGGCAGACTCAAGCCTATCGTGCTTACACAGAGGTGCAACAGATGCCAGAGGAGAGGTCAGCACATACAAGTGCGGAGGGAAGCTGGGACCAACTCCAGCCACCTCTGCAGTTCACACAACCTCCACAGTAAGAGGTTGCCGACACTCGGTTAGTGCTTTTGAGGGTGTACAACAGAACTCAAATGAACACAGGGAATTGAAATTCTTGTGGAAGGATCGATCTGTGCTGGTAACGCATGGGAACAGCGAGAATGAGCAGCTCATTGCCCCAGGATTTTTGCAAGACTCAGCTATTTTAGTCACAGTCCTTCCGACCTCAGTGCCCCTTTAACACCTGAGTGTTGCGGTATCCTATACTTGATATGTCACAATGTCACACGTACAACACACTCAAGATATCAAAATTCTCTGATACAACATAAAAAACACACAGATATAAAACACAAGCATTTTCTGATAAACCAAACACTGTCGGATATACCACACCAGATTCAGATATACCATACCCCACTCAGATATACAATACGACATTGGGATAAACCTCACTTGGATTTATTCGCTCAGGGGATGTGGGCATCGCTGGCTATGCCAGCATTTATTGCCCATCCCTAATTGACCTTGAGATGGATGCAAATGCTTCAGCCTTATCTTTCGCACTGATGGGCTGGGCTCCCCCATCGTTGAGGATGGGGATATTTGTGGAGCCACCTCCTCCTGTCAGTTGTTTAATTGTCCACCACCATTCACGACTGCATGTGGCAGGACTGCAGAGCTTAGATCTGGTCCGTTGATTGTGGGATCGCTTAGCTCTGTCTATGGCATGCTGGTTCCGCTGTCTGGCATGCAAGTCGTCCTGGGTTGTAGCTTCACCAGGCTGATACCTCATTTTGAGGTATGCCTGGTGCTGCTCCTGGCATGCCCTCCTGCACTCTTCATTGAACCAGGGTTGGTCTCCTGGCTTGACGGTAATGGTAGAGTGGGGGATATGACGGGTTACACATTGTGGTTGAGTACAAATTCTGCTGCTGCTGATGGCCCACAGCGCCTCCTGGATGCCCAGTTTTGCATTGCTAGATCTGTTCGGAATCGATCCCATTTAGCACCGGTGGTGGTGTCACGATACACAACGGAGGGTATCCTCAATGTGAAGGCAGGACGTCATCTCCACAAGGACTGTGCGGTGGTCACTCCTACCAATACTGTCATACCTCACTTGCATATACAATACCTCACTCGGATCTACAATACTAAATTTGAATATACCATAACATACTCAGATATAAAATACCCTACACAGATATACAATACCTCACCATACATTGTGAGTTCAAGCACAGCTCAAGATACTTGTGCACACAATCTAGACTGACACTGAAGAACAGTACTGGGGGAGTTCTCTTCAGCATCCTCACCTTACTGTTTAACCAATCCTCATAAACAGATGAGCTGGAGGGGGGACTTGAACCTACACTTGTTATGATTCAGAGGTAAGAGTGCAACCCACTAAGCCACAGCTGACATCATGGAAGAGTGAGGAGGTGGATTGGGTGTCACTTGTGTTTTAGATTGTAGGCGGCTAGGTGAGGAGCTCCACAGTTTGGGGGCCCTGGAAGGAGTGATGGTGCGGTTAGCCTTGATGTTACCAGGGAGGATTTGGAAGGAGGGGGATTAGTGACTGAAGTTTTTTTCAGTACAATGGGGCACTCGAAGTGTTGTTGCACCCACTTGCTCAGAAAGGCACAGTTCAGTTTTAATCAGTGTTTTAAAATCTGGGGTTTTCAAGTCGATGGCAATCCACTCAGCCACAGTGGTGAGGCGAAAATGGCACTTTGTGTGGACAGCAAGGCCGCAGGCTCCAAGGAGTGGCGTTACTAGACACCACTTCCTGCCGAAGGTTCTAATCATTGGAGAGAAACTGAGGTGAGCTCAGCAAATTACCACTGTAAGGCTTTTGAAATCCTTCATTCCTTGAGCACCACATGTCCAATTAAGTCTTGCCTCACCGCACAGTCCTCATCGATTCGATTTCCTTCTCTGACGCAAAACTTTTGACAGACTTGCCAATGAAATCAGAGTTGGGTGTTCTGCTTATCTGGGATTGGTGTATAGATGTGTGTCTGATATATAGACCAAAATGTCGGCGTGAGGGGTCCTGTAGAAGGAAGGTTTACTCTTACAGAGATTATTCATTGATTCTTGAAAAGTTCATTTTCGCTCTTCAGGCAACTGTGCAGGAGGAATCCGATGCCTGAGAATTAATGGTGTGAAGGTCAAAATGAGAGGCGACAGGGAGTGGGAGAGGGCAGAATGGGATAGGATCGCCTGTGATCTCCCTCTCTCCACTACCTGCAGCTGGTTTGATGGTCCCCTATCCCCAGCAACTCGGGTAAAATGGGTCCCCTAGAGTTGATTTTTTAAAAAAACTGAAATAGCACCAGTCACTTTTCTGGTGAACAATCTGCCCCTATTTCACATTTCTTTTAGAAGCCATGACAGGGCCAGCGGTGGAGCTGTCACCATGGCGATGAGCACGCGGGGGCCTTCCTCAAACCTTTTGCATTGACTGAGGAGTGGGGTAGGGTGGGGTGTGGGGGTTTGGGGGGGGTGCTTGGCCTAGTCAGGGTTGGGGGAGGGGAGAGTCCGCACAGCCAGCATCTGATTAACGAAGGCTGCACTTGAAAGGCCTGCCACTCACAATTAACCCCCAGCCTCTCTACTCTCAAGGTGCTTTCATCTTTATCCAGGTCTGTCAGCTTCCCTCAGACCTCGTTCAACGTTGCCTTGTTTTTAGTTCATAATAACTAACAAGAGATGAAACAACAACAATGTGTGGGCAGGTGGAGCTGACAGAAGAGGGTCTAACAGGAGCTCACAAAGTTCTCAGCTGCTGTTTGCTATTTCTTTGAGTCTTTGAATATTTGTAAGGCAGCGGTAGATAGATTCTTGATAAGCAAGGGGGTGGAAGGTTAACGGGGGTAGGTGGAAATGTGGAGTAATCAGTTCAGCCATGAACTTACTGAATGGTGGAGCAGGCTCGAAGGGCCGAGTGGCCTCCTCCAGCTCCTAATTCGTATGTATACCCTTTGCCCCTGCATTCACGCGCCTCCCCCCCCACCCATCGCCCGGGCTTTGTGCAACAAGCGGCTGAATTTTGTCACTTCATTTTTATTGGCTTTTCCAAGTGAAAGTGGACTTTTGTTACACATCCCTTCACCTTTCACCCCTCGCCCTTCCAACGGGGAATTCAGGAAAAAGTTTTTTACCCAGTGTGTGGTTAGAATGTGGAACTTGGTACCGTAGGGAGTGATTTTTTTTGCCCATCCCTAATTGCCCTTGAGAAGGTGGTGGGGAGCTGCCTTCTTGAACCGCTGCAGTCCATGTGGGGTAGGTGCACCCACAGTGCTGTTAGGAAGGGAGTTCCAGGATTTTGACCCAGTGAAGGAACGGTGATATAGTTCCAAGTCAGGATGGTGTGTGACTTGGAGGGGAACTTGCAGGCGGTGGTGTTCCCATGTATTTGCTGCCCTTGTCCTTCTAGCGGGTTTGGAAGGTGCTGTCTAAGGAGCCTTGGTGCAGTGCATCTTGTAGATCCGTTGTCCTGGATGGTGTCGAGCTTCTTGAGTGTTGTTGGAGCTGCACCCATCCAGGCAAGTGGAGAGTATTCCATCACACTCTTGACTTGTGCCTTGTAGATGGTGGACAGGCTTTGGGGAGTCAGGAGGTTGAGGTGACTAGTGCAGATGTCTTGAAAGGCAAGCTAAATAAGCACATGAGGGAGAGAGGAATAAAATAATTTTTTTGTTCTTTCATGGGATGTGGGCATCGCTGGCAAGGCCAACATTTATTCTCAACTAAGTGGCTTGCTAGGCCATTTCAGAAGGCAGTTAAGAGTCGACGACATTGCTGTGGGTCTGGAGTCACATGTAGGCCAGACCAGGTAAGGACGGCAGATTTCCTTCCCTAAAGGGCATTAGTGAACCAGATGGGTTTTCATTATAATTAACATTCACCGCATGACACCATTACTGAGAGTAGATTTCAATTCTGCACTCCCTTCCATTAATTAATTAATTGAAATGCCACTAATTACTATGGTGGGATTTGAACACATATTCTCAAGGCATTGACTTATATCTTTATATTAGTATTTCTGTGACATTACCATTAGACCACCATCTACCTCAATATTATAGAAGTCCCTCTGTACTACACTGGAAATGTCAGCCACAACCTTTGGATTTAGGGGTGAGAATACTACCCACTGAACCACAGCTCATGCCGACGATTGATGGGATGAGATGAAGGGTGGGAGGAGCTTATGTGGAGCATAAATGCCGGCACAGACCTATTGGGCCAAATGGCCTGTTTACTGTGCTAGAAGTTCAATGTAACTCCAATGTGTATTATTAATCCAGAAACATTTAGGATCTGATAAAATGCTCTGTCGAACTCACTTAATGAGGCCAGAGAGCAACAGATTTGTTTTTCAAAAATTATAGCAGCCCTGACATTCCATGGCTCATAATCCCAGCTGTTCCACCATGATTGCCAGCACCAGATACACCGCAACCCACACATGGACCCCACTGGATCACTGGGAGAGGGAAGCCTCATTTGCAGAGGCTCGATGGGTACTCGCACTCCTTCAGGCATGTCTCCCGACGACCCTCTGCCAACTAGCCAAGCCTCACAAATCCTCCCTCCCCACCGCCCTCACTCTCCTGTCCAGGCACCCCCCCCCCCCCCCACCTCGCCAAGCCCTCCCACCCAAGCTAGCGCCTCTGGTTGGACGTGTTCCTGAAAGCTTCATCACATGACTCCTTGCCTCCAACAGCCCCGCCCCTACACTCCCACCATTGGTCCATCCTCGTAGTGCCCGCCTTCCCACAGCCAATCAGAAAGCAAATAGACACTTTGTTTCCTGATTGGATGAATCTTGACTGCCGGTGAAACAACCTTTTCTTGCCATCTCCAATATTCTTATAACTAATAAACAAAAATGTTCGAACAAAATTACAAAGAAACGCAATTTATTTAACACCACTAGAACTTTTCTCCAAGGTTTGTTCCCAATAGTGTCCTGGGATCAGCCTTTAATTCCTGGAGAGTCCAGGGCAATCCTGGAGAGTTGGAAAACCTACCTGGAATGGGGACTTCAATTGAGTGCTGGAAGATTCCAAATTTAATGCCAACAACTTGATTCTCCCCAATAGAAAAATGGGCGAAACATTCAGCAAGTTAGATAGCATCTACAGAGGGCGAAAGGTAGGGTTAAAATTTCAGCTCGCTGACCTCTCAAAAGGTCACCAAATGACATGTTAACTCTGTTTCCCTCCCTACAGATGCTATCTGACCAGCATTTTCCCCTCTTTGCTTCGGATTTCCGGCAGCCGCGACAATTTTTAATAATTTATCTGCAATGCTGCTTGCCAGGTTGGTAGGCTTAGGGGAGATGGTAGTGTAGGGGTAATGTCACTAAGCTAGTACTCCAGGACCCCAGACTATTACTCTGGGGACATGGGTTCAAATCGCAGCTGGTAGAATTATAATTAAAAGCTAGCTTTATGAAACTGTCATCAATTGTCGTAAAGACTGTCTTCACCTGGTCTGGCCTACATGTGACTCCAGACCCACAGCAATGTGGTTGACTCTTAAATGCCCTCTGAAATGGCCTAGCAAGCCGCTCAGTTGTCAAGGGCAATTAGGGATGGGCAACAAATGCTGGCCTTGCCAGTGACACCCACATCTTACGAAAGAATAAAAAAGAGATTGAGTTGGATTCACTGGACTGTGGTAATGTTTCTCTAGGCCCAATTAAGGCCGCAGATTTCACAGCGCACAGCCAGCCATTCCAGGAGCTTGGGTGAGTTTAAAAACTTCAGGCCACGTCTCCCTGATGTATTGGGCAGGGTGAGTTCAAGGACAGTGTCAGTGCGACCCACAGTCTTGAGATCAACAAACAGCTTTCATGGCAAGTTTCCAAACGAATTCACTGACAACTTGAATAAATTTCCTGAAGAGGAAGAGGAAATGAAGGGCCTTTAAAAAATGCAAAGCTTCTTAAAATGTGTCACTTTCACACAGACTAGTGAGAATGCAGAGGGCTGGAGCATGTCTGCAAGGGTATGACTGAGCATTTGCGTCACTGTGTGTGCGTATATGTCTGTGTGCATTTATCAAACAACAACAACCCGTATTTATATAGTGCCTATAATGTAGTAAAGCATCTCAGGGCATCTCAAGACACCAAATCGCATAAGGAGATATAAGGACAGGTGACCAAAAAGCTTGGTCAAAGAGGTAGGATTTAGGGACTGTATTAAACACGGAGAAATGATGCGGAGAAGTTTAGGGATTGGAATTCCTCGGCAGCGGAAGGCACAGTCAGGTAATGGAAATCGAAGATGCTCAAGAGGCCAGAATCGGAGAAGTGCAGAAATCTCGGAGGGGTTGGAGGACTGGAGGAGATTACAGAGATAGGGAGGAGCGAGGCCATGGAGGGATTTGAAAACAAGGGTGCAAATTTTACAATCTAGGAGTTGTTTAACTGGGAGCCAATGCGGGATGGGGGTAGAGGGCAGGTTGGCGGCAAATGAACATGGGTGGGCTAGGGATAAGGAGAGAACTCGGGTTGGCCTGGCTTCTGATGAAAGCTAATTAGAAGCCTCACATCACAGTTCTGGTGTAGAACATTATAGATATTGAACAGTTGGACACAGTGGGAGGGACTGTTCCACTGAAACATTGCATCAACTGATCCAGGAGGGATTGAGTGGTTGATCAAGCAGGAGCTTCTCAATGGGGCCCTGTAAACAGAGAGTCACAGTGAAACCTGCACTCCATCCCATTCCCCCCAACCCAACCCTGTCCCCTACCCCGCCCTCCCCCACTCCTCCCCCTCTCACTCCGGCCCTCTCTTCCTCCCTTCTTGGCCCTCTGTGCCTCTCCCTTCACCCCCACACCCCTGCCTTTCCCTTTAACCCACAACCATTACTGTCTCTCCCTTACCCCACCCTCGCCCCTCCTCCCTGCTTCCCCCACCCCGTCTCTCCCTTCCTACCTTCCTGTGCCCCTGCCTCTTCCCCACCCTGCCTCTCCCCATCCCTCCCCGTCCCTCGCCACCCCACCCTGCCTCTCCCTGCCCCTCCCTCTTCTCATCCCTCCCCTCTCCCCCACTCTCCCTGTAGCTCCAGTCCTCCCTCTCTCCCCAGCCGGGCCAGAATGTGACTGAGGGGCTAATATTCCAGTGCGTTTCAGAGGCACAGCAGTCTGGAAGCTGGCAGGACAGTGCTGGTGTGAGCTCCCACACTGCAGTTGTTTACGGTTTCTACACTGGCTCTGATTATTTGTTATCTGGATAATTGGGAAACTAAAGGAGTTTATTACAGAAACTGAAGAGCTGGAATGTGCGGTTTTGATGATCTGTGAGATATTTCAACTCAACTCCTTTCATCCTTTTTCTGGCATCTTGCTTTTTGTTTCTCACCTTTTTGATTCTTATCCTCTTTTGCCTCAATTGTACCGTATCTCCCTCTCTCTTTTTCTTCCTTCCTTTCTTTCTCTCGTTCTGTCTCTCTTTCTGTTTCGTTTTCTGTCTCTCTCTCCCCCTCCCTCTCTCTGTCTCTATCTCTTTTTCTTTCTCTCTGTTTCTTTCTCTGTCTCTCTTTTTCTCTCTATCTCTCTCTCCCTCACTCGGTTTCCTTTTCTGTCAATCTTTTTGTTTGTCTCTTTCTCTCTCCCTCTATCCCCCTCTTTCGGGGGTAGATTTGTATCTGCATCATCTAGGAGATAATCTGGTTGAGCAGAACCCTGTTTATTATCAAACCCGCCTGATTTCACACTGTACTATGCAGTGAAAATCAGGTAGCTTCTTTATGACAGGGAACTGTCTGCTCCTGCTGCATCCAGGCCTACGTGACTGCCTCACTGCCAGCTGAAAACTCACCCGCTCTCTTTCGAAATGGTGTGGCTGTAACAACAGAAAAAGAGGCCTGGGATATTTTGGGCCTCGGTTAAATGCCGCCCACCGACGTCTCATTCCAGGGCAAAATTGAGCAGGGGAGGCCTACAAATCCTTGTCGGGGGCCAGAGGAGCATTCCCACTCTTCCTCGCCCCTCAGGGAAAATATGAGGATAAATTAAGCAGGCCTCTTCGGGCCTGTTCCTGGGCTTGAGCCAAGGCTGGGGCTGGGCTGCCTGGGCTGGGCCTAGGCCCTGGTGTGGGATGGGCCTGGGCTGCATGGAGTGCATCTCGGGCTAGGCCGGGCCTGAGCCTGGACCTGGGCTTGGCTGAGGCTGGGACTGGGACTGTGACTGGGACTGGAACTGGGCTGATATAGGCCTGCTCAGTGGGTAGGGTTAAAATACACCCCTTGACCCCCAGGAGTTCTAGTTTCCCAGTGCAGTGCTACAGTCACTGCCCCACTGTAACCTGAATTGCCCCCTGCCTGCCTCACTCTCCCCGCCCACCCCTGCCCCACACCCACCACTGTTTCGATCATCTTGGGTGGCAGAAGGGGTTGAAAGGAACAAACAAGGAACGACGACAAACATGAAACAAACTCGTCAAACATTGTCAACCATGGCTGACTGGTTAACACTCCCTCCTCCAGTCAGAAGTTTGTGGGTTCAAGCCCCCACTCTAGAGACTTGAGCCCATAATTCAGGCTGATACTCCTGGTTGCAGCACTGAGGGAGTGCTGCACTGTTGAAGGTGCTGTCTTTCAGATGAGAGGTTAAACTGATGCCCTCTCCAGTGGGCATAAATGCCATGGCACCATTTGAAGAAGAGCAGGGGAATTCTCCCCAGTGTCCTGGGGCCAATATTTATCCCTCAACCAACATCACCAGATTAGCTGGACATCATCGCATTGCTGTTTGTGGGATCTTGCTGTGCACAAATTGGCTGCCACGTTTCTTAAATTACCCCAGTGCCAACACTTCAAAAGGACTTCATTGGCTGTAAAGTACTTTGGGACATCCCGAGGTTGTGAAAGGGGCTATATAAATGAAAGTCGTCTATACACCAAACAGCGTCACCTCTCTGATCAATTCAGCAAAGCCTGTGTGCTGTTCCTTCACCCACATTTCCAGGGTCTAATTGAACTGTTCAACTATCCTGATCGCCTAATGACAAGATTACCGATCGAGATGATCAGCAGTCGGAGAGCAGCAGTGTACACAGTCAGTGTCAGAGTGTTCTGTACATAGACATTATTGGAGGGTCCTGTACATAGACACTGAGGGAGGTTCCTGCATACAGAGTATACAAAGAGTATCAGAGGGCCCTGTATATAGACAGTGAGGGAGGGTCCTGTGTACAGAGAGTGTGGGAGGGTTCTGTGTACAGATAGTGTAAGAGGGCCCAGGGTACAGAGAGTGTTGGAGGGTCCTGTGTACAGACAGTGAGGGAGAGTCCTGCCTACAGACAGTGTCGGAGGGTCCTGTACACAGAGAGTGTTGGAGGGTCCTGTATATAGACAGTGAGGGAGGGTCCTGTGTACAGAGAGTGTCGGGGTTCGTGTATACAGAGAGTGTCGGAGAGTCCTGTACACAGAGAGTGTTGGAGAGTTCTGTACACAGACAGTGTTGGAGAGTCCTGTACACAGAGAGTGTCGGAGGGTCCTGTATACAGAGACTGTCGGGGGGGTCCTGTATACAGAGAGTGTCAGAGGGTCCTGTATACAGAGAGTGTTGGAGAGTCCTGTACACAGAGTGCGTCGGAGGGTCCTGTACACAGAGTGCGTCGGAGGGTCCTGTATACAGAGTGCGTCGGAGGGTCCTGTATACAGAGAGTGTTGGCGGATCCTGTATACAGAGAGTGTTGGAGGGTCCTGTACACAGAGAGTGTCGGGGTGTCGTGTATACAGAGAGTGTCGGGGGGGGTCCTGTATACAGAGAGTGTCGGGGGGTCCTGTATACAGAGAGTGTCGGACGGTCCTGTATACAGAGAGTGTCGGACGGTCCTGTATACAGAGAGTGTCGGGGGGTCCTGTACACAGAGAGTGCTGGAGGGTCCTGTATACAGAGAGTGTCGGGGGGTCCTGTATACAGAGAGTGTTGGAGGGTCCTGTACACAGAGAGTGTCGGGGTGTCGTGTATACAGAGAGTGTTGGGGTGGGGGTCCTGTATACAGAGAGTGTCGGACGGTCCTGTATACAGAGAGTGTTGGAGGGTCCTGTACACAGAGAGTGTCGGGGAGTCGTGTATACAGAGAGTGTCAGGGGGGGGTCCTGTATACAGAGAGTGTCGGGGGGTCCTGTACACAGAGAGTGTCGGGGTGTCGTGTATACAGAGAGTGTCAGGGGGGGGTCCTGTATACAGAGAGTGTCGGCGGTCCTGTATACAGAGAGTGTTGGAGGGTCCTGTACACAGAGAGTGTCGGGGTGTCGTGTATACAGAGAGTGTCGGGGGGGGTCCTGTATACAGAGAGTGTCGGGGGGTCCTGTATACAGAGAGTGTCGGCGGTACTGTATACAGAGAGTGTCGGGGGTCCTGTATACAGAGAGTGTCGGACGGTCCTGTATACAGAGAGTGTTGGAGGGTCCTGTACACAGAGAGTGTCGGGGTGTCCTGTATACAGAGAGTGTCGGACGGTCCTGTATACAGAGAGTGTCGGACGGTCCTGTATACAGAGAGTGTCGGATGGTCCTGTATACAGAGAGTGCTGGAGAGTCCTGTATACAGAGAGTGTCGGGGGGTCCTGTATACAGAGAGTGTTGGAGGGTCCTGTACACAGAGAGTGTCAGGGTGAAATGTATACAGAGAGTGTCAGGGGGGGGTCCTGTATACAGAGAGTGTCGGACGGTCCTGTATACAGAGAGTGTTGGAGGGTCCTGTACACAGAGAGTGTCGGGGTGTCGTGTATACAGAGAGTGTCGGGGGGGCGTCCTGTATACAGAGAGTGTTGGAGGGTCCTGTACACAGAGAGTGTCGGGGTGAAATGTATACAGAGAGTATCAGGGGGGGGGTCCTGTATACAGAGAGTGTCGGACGGTCCTGTATACAGAGAGTGTTGGAGGGTCCTGTACACAGAGAGTGTCGGGGTGTCGTGTATACAGAGAGTGTCGGGGGGGCGTCCTGTATACAGAGAGTGTTGGAGGGTCCTGTACACAGAGAGTGTCGGGATGTCGTGTATACAGAGAGTGTCGGGGGGGGTCCTGTATACAGAGAGTGTCGGGGGGTCCTGTATACAGAGAGTGTCGGGGTGTCCTGTATACAGAGAGTGTCGGAGGGTCCTGTACACAGAGAGTGTCGGGGTGTCGTGTATACAGAGAGTGTCGGGGGGGGGGGTCCTGTATACAGAGAGTGTCGGGGGGTCCTGTATACAGAGAGTGTCGGACGGTCCTGTATACAGAGAGTGTCGGGGGGTCCTGTATACAGAGAGTGTCGGACGGTCCTGTATACAGAGAGTGCTGGAGGGTCCTGTACACAGAGAGTGTCGGGGTGTCCTGTAAACAGAGAGTGTTGGAGGGTCCTGTACACAGAGAGTGTCGGGGTGTCGTGTATACAGAGAGTGTCGGGGTGGGTCCTGTATACAGAGAGTGTCGGACGGTCCTGTATACAGAGAGTGTTGGAGGGTCCTGTACACAGAGAGTGTCGGGATGTCGTGTATACAGAGAGTGTCGGGGGGGGTCCTGTATACAGAGAGTGTCGGGGGGTCCTGTATACAGAGAGTGTCGGACGGTCCTGTATACAGAGAGTGTCGGGGGGTCCTGTATACAGAGAGTGTTGGAGGGTCCTGTACACAGAGAGTGTCGGGGTGTCGTGTATACAGAGAGTGTCGGGGGGGGGTCCTGTATACAGAGAGTGTCGGACGGTCCTGTATACAGAGAGTGTTGGAGGGTCCTGTACACAGAGAGTGTCGGGGTGTCGTGTATACAGAGAGTGTCGGGGGGGGGGTCCTGTATACAGAGAGTGTCGGACGGTCCTGTATACAGAGAGTGTTGGAGGGTCCTGTACACAGAGAGTGTCGGGATGTCCTGTATACAGAGAGTGTCGGAAGGTCCTGTATACAGAGAGTGTTGGAGGGTCCTGTACACAGAGAGTGTCGGAGGTTCTGCTGTGACAGGTGATGCGAGCTGAGTTTTTCTCTCACATGGGAAGCAGGTTTTCTTTGTGTGAGTGATGACTACCTTTGATCTTCCCTCAGAACAGCAAACAAACTATAGATTTTCTGGAGACATTGTTTGAAGTGCAGGTGCAGAGGATGACAATCAGTGAAAAGCAGCTGAACACAACCACCTCAAAAACAACAACCACAAAACCACCGCTCCCCCCTCGCCCCCATTTCATCCCACCGCTCTCCCTCTGTGCTAACAGCACACATTCTCCCTGACTTCCTGAGGCTGTGCTCATTCGGGAATGTTCCGGAATGTCCAGCCGCTTCCTGCCTCCTGAACTGAGCAGTCTGCTGGGTTGCCATGGAGATTGTTCAACCCGATAGGTCAATGGCAGCAGATGCTCACTGCTGTATCTGTTAGCGCCTTCCATGGAGTTAGTACAGCACAAAGGAGGCCATTCTGTCCATCGAGACCATGCTAGCTCTCTGTACAGCAATCCAGTTTAGGATGTCCCAAAGTGCTTCACAGCCAATTTGGGCACTTTTTTTTTTGAAGTGTCATCACTAGTGTAACATAAGGAAACACAGCAGACAATCCGTGCACAGCAAGATCCCACAAACCGCAAAGGGATAAATGTTGTCGCTTGAGTGATAGATGTTGGCCAGGCACCGGGGAGGACTCCCCTGTTCTTCAAATGGAGCATTAGGATCCACCTGAGAGAGCAGACAGGGCCTCAGTTTAACACCTCACCTGAGAGACGGTACTTCTGACAGTGCAGCACTCCCTCAGTACTGCGCTGGTGTGTCAGCCTTGATTCAGTGCTCAAGCCTCTGGAGTGGGGCTTAAACCCAAAACCTCCTGACTCTGAGATTACAGCCACAGCTGACAAGACTGAAAAATGAATTACTAAGCGATCCCACAACCAACGGATCAGATCTAAGCTCCGCAGTCCAGCCATATCCAGTCATGAATGGTGGTGGACAATTAAACAACTAACCAGAGGAGGAGGCTCCACAAACATCCCCATCCTCAATGATGGGGGAGCCCAGCACATCAGTGCAAAAGTCAAGACTAAAGCATTTTCAGCCATCTTCAGCCAGTAGTGTCAAGTGGATGAACCGTCTCGGCCTCCTCCTGAGGTCCCCAGCATCATAGATGCCACGTGATAGCAAGAAACAGCTGAAGGCACTGGATACAGCAAAGGCTATGGTCCCTGACAACATCCTAGCTGTAGTACTAAAGACCTGTGCTCCAGAACTAACTGCGCCCAGAGCCAAGCTACAACAGTACAACTACAACATTGGTATCTAGCCAACAATGTGGAAAATTGCCCAGGTATCTCCTGTGCACAAAAAGCAGACAAATTCAATCCAGCCAATTACCGCCCCATCAGTCTACTCTCAATCATCAGCAAAGTGATGGAAGGTGCCATCGACAGTGCCATCAAGTGGCACTTACCCAGCAACAACCTGCTCACCGATGCTCAGTTTGGGTTCTGCTAAGGCCACTCGGCTCCTGACCTGATTACAGCCTTGGTCCAAATGTGAACAAAAGGGATGAGGTGAGGGGAGAGTGACTGCCCTTGACATCAAGGCAGCATTTGACCGAGTATGGCATCAAGGAGCCCTGGTAAAACTGGAGTCAATGGGAATCAGGGGGAAAACTCTCAGCTGGTTGGAGTCATACCTAGCACAAAGGAAGATGGTTGTGGTTGTTGGAGGTAAATCATCTCAGCCCCAGGACATCACTGCAGGAGTTCCTCAGGGTAGTGTCCTAGGCCCAACCATCTTCAGCTGCTTCATCAATGATCTTCCCGCCATCATAAGGTCAGAAGTGGGGTTGTTTACTGATGACTGCACAGTGTTCAACACCGTTCGCGACTCCTCAGATACTGAAGCAGTCTGTGTAGAAATGCAGCAAGACATGGACAACATTCAGGCTTGGGCTGAAAAGTGGCAGGTAACATTCGTGCCACACAAATACCAGGCAATGACCAGCTCCCCTTGAGAATCTAACCATGTCCCCTTGACATTCAATGGCATTACGATCACTGAATCCCCCACTATCAGCATCCTGGAGGTTACCATTGATCAGAAGGCTGGGAATTCTGCAGCGAGTAACTCACCTCTTGACTTCCTAAAGACTGTCCACAATCTACAAGGGACCAGTCAGGAGTGTAATGGAATATTTTCCGCTTGCCTGGATGGGTGCAGCTCCATCAACACAAGAAGTTCGCCACCATCCATGACAAAGTCGCCCACTTGATTGGCACCCCATCCACCACTTTAAACTTTCACCCTCCACCACCGACACACAGTGGCAGCGGTGTGTACCACCTACAAGACGCACTGCAGCAACTCACCAAGGCTCCTTAGACAGCACCTTCCAAACCCGCGACCTCTACCACCTAGAAGGACAAGGGCAGCAGAAGCATGGGAACACCACCACCTGCAAGTTCCCCTCCAAGCCACACACCATCCTGACTTGGAACTGTATCGCCGTTCCTTCACTGTCGCTGGGTCAAAATCCTGGAACTCCCTCCCTAACAGCACTGTGGGTGTACCTACACCCCACATGGACAGCAGCGGTTCAAGAAGACAGCTCACCACCACCTTCTCGAGGGCAATTAGGGATGGGCAATAAATGGTGGTCTGGCCAGTGACGCCCACATCCCCTGAACAAATAAAAGTTAACCCACCACAGACTAGGAATGAAACCTCCGGTCTCTACATTTACTTCAGAACTTCCGTAGATCTGTTAAGATACAAACTCTGAAAGTAATTGAACCAAAATGATACATAGGAGCAGGAGGAGGCCAATCAGCCCCTCAATTCTGTTCTGCCATTCAATTAAATCATGGCTTACCTGTATCTTAACTCCATTAACCCATTAACACTCCATTAACACTCTTGCGCAACAAAAATCTTATTGATCTCTGTTTTGAGCCCCCCCCCCCCCCCAGCCTCCACATTTCCAGAGTTCCAGGTTTCCATTCCCCTTTGTGTGAAGGAGTGCTTCCTGACATTACCCCTTGAACGGCCTGGCTCGAATTTTAAGGTTATCCCTGCCGGAGGAAATAGTTTCTCTCTATCTACTCTATCAACTCCATCATCTTAGACATCTCAATTAGGTCATCCCTTAGTTTTCTAAACTCAAGGGAATACAAACCTAGTCTGTTCTCATAATGTTACCTTTTAAGCCCAAGTCTCATTCTGGTGATTCTGCACGGCATCCCCTCCAGGGATAATATACCTTTCCTGGAGCCCAGTACACTGAACACAATATTCCAGATGGGGTCTGACCAAAGCAAAAACACAAAGCACTTACAAAGTGTTACAAAATATTTACAGCATAGAAACAGGCCCTTCAGCCCAACTGGTCCATGCTAGTGTTTATACTTCCTCCCATCCTTCCAACCCCATCAACATATCTTTTTATTCCTTTCTCCCTCATGTGCACATCTAGCTTCCTCTTAAATGCATCTCTGCTATTGACCTCGACCACTCCCTGTGGTAACGAGTTCCATTTCTCACCACTCTCTGGGTAAAGTCTCCCGACTTCTCTATTTGATTTATTAGTGACTATCTTTTATATATGGTGCCCCACCTCCCATTCTGGTCTACATCTACCCTATCAAACCCTTTCACAGTCTTGAAATCCTCTATCAGGTCACCCCTCAGTCTTCTCTTTTCTGCAGAAAGAATCCCCAGCCTGTTCAGCCTTTTCTGATGGGTATGGACTCCGAGTTCTTGTAACGTCATAGTAAATTAATTTTACACCTTTGCCAGTTCCTCAATACGCTTTTTTTTTAGAGAAGGAACTGTACTCCAAATATGGTTGAACCAAGGTAATCATATTTAGCAGAACTTCTCTGCTTTTCAATTCTAACCCTCTTTTTTATGGTCTTATGAACTTGCGTTGCTACCTTTCGTGATCTATGTATCTGTACCTCCAGATCCCACTGTTCCTCTACATCATTTCAGACACTTATTTTCCAAGGAGTATTTGGCCAGCTTATTCTTCCTGCCAAAAAGTATTCCCTCAAATTGATCTACATTGAGGTGCGATTGCCTATTACATGCCCTTTCTGCAAATTTATCAATGTCTTCCTGTACTTCGCTGCAGCCCATCTCTGTACCACCTACACCTCCCCACTCCCCGCAAATTTGGTGTCATCCGCAAATTTCGAAATTTTATTTCCGCTTCTCAAGTGCAAATCATTTAGGTTTTACGGTTAACTCCGATTCCCTTTCATTTCGAAAGCCGTTTCCCACCGTGAGACTGCCTCCATTCCAAAAGGATCGGGCACTGATTGATGGACGATGTTGTGTAGAGTCCCCGAGGGGTCAGGGAACACGGATCGTGAAGTGTATTTTCTGACTATAGTCCATCACTGGCCAGCGTGAGGTCAAAAGGAGGGGCGGCGGCAGAATGGGGAAAAGCTGTTAGCAAATGAACCCGACGAATGTGTAAACACAGCAGCACGAGAGCTGAGAATGACAATTCTTTTTAATAACAGCAATGATCTCTCCTTGTCCACACTCAGCGGTTTTGGTGAGGCCGCATCAGATGAAGATTCCTTTCCACCGAGTGAATCCTCTCTGCTTCCAAACCAATCCAGAGGGAACATGTTTTTTCATTAACGTGACACAAATTCTTTCCAAGATCTCTAAAGGTCGGGCAGACCGCAGCCTTGTTTATAATCAAAAAGATTTTCAGAATTCCAGGGAAAGTTGGTCCGCCTCCATTATCTCCTCTTTGGTGGGATTAATTACTGTTCCATGGCTCAGGCCCATTTTACTTTCTCACAGTGAGCTCAGACTATTGTCTGAGACGATCTCTCTCTCTCTCTCTCTCTCCCTCCCCCCTCTTGACCCTCTCCGCACAGCACTGCTATAATCTGTCTGGGAGGGTGTGCCACACCAGGGTGAATCACTGGGCTGGTGGATCTTGAAGAGATCCCTAATCTGGTTTATCTCAGGAAGCCCCGCTCTGAATCAAAAATGGAAGGGAGTCTGGGTGATTCAGTAAGAGAAGTGATACATGTCTGGCACCGTCAAATGTTGGGTATTGCTGTTCCAACTACGTTGAATGAATTCAATTCCAACCCTCACCCGTTTAAACTTCCAGTTTATAAGTGGAGGGATGATTTTGCCAAACTTCAGCCGCCAAAGAGTCATAACAGGCTGTAGGTATCAGGAAATCACACACTGCCCACCAAGGCGGCTGACAGACAATCGATGGGCTCTCCTTTTCAACCTCTCCAAAACACCACACCATATCCCTCAAACACCCCTCAAACTCACCTCACCATATCCCTCAAACCCTCAGACTCACCTCACCATATCCCTCAAACCCTCAGACTCACCACCATATCCCTCAAACCCTCAGACTCACCACCATATCCCTCAAACCCTCACTCACCTCACCACCTCCCTCAAACCCTCAGACTCACCTCACCATATCCCTCAAACCCTCAGACTCACCACCATATCCCTCAAACCCTCACTCACCTCACCACATCCCTCAAACCCTCAGACTCACCTCACCATATCCCTCAAACCCTCAGACTCACCACCATATCCCTCAAACCCTCACTCACCTCACCACATCCCTCAAACCCTCAGACTCACCTCACCATATCCCTCAAACCCTCAGACTCACCACCATATCCCTCAAACCCTCACTCACCTCACCACCTCCCTCAAACCCTCAGACTCACTACCATATCCCTCAAACCCTCAGACTCACCACCATCTCCCTCAAACCCTCAGACTCACCACCATATCCCTCAAACCCTCAGACTCACCATCATATCCCTTAAACCCTCAGACTCACTACCATATCCCTCAAACCTCAGACACACCACCATATCCCTCAAACCCTCAGACTCACCACCATATCCCTCAAACCCTCAAACTCACCTCACCATATCCCTCAAACCCTCAGATTCACCTCACCATATCCCTCAAACCTCAGACTCACCTCACCATATCCCTCAAACCCTCAGACTCACTAACATATCCCTCAAACCTCAGACTCACCACCATATCCCTCAAACCCTCAGACTCACTACCATATCCCTCAAACCTCAGACTCACCACCATATCCCTCAAACCCTCAGACTCACCACCATATCCCTCAAACCCTCAGACTCACCACCATATCCCTCAAACCCTCAGACTCACTACCATATCCCTCAAACCCTCAGACTCACCATCATATCCCTTAAACCCTCAGACTCACCACCAAATCCCTCAAACCCTCAAACTCACCTCACCATATCCCTCAAACCCTCAGACTCAGCTCACATATCCCTCAAACCCGCAGACTCACCACCATATCCCTCAAACCCTCAGACTCACCACCGTATCCCTCAAACCCTCAGACTCACCACCATATCCCCCAAACCATCAGACTCACCTCACCATATCCCTCAAACCTCAGACTCACCACCATATCCCCCAAACCCTCAGACTCACCACCATATCCCTCAAACCTCAGACTCACCTCACCATATCCCTCAAACCCTCAGACTCACCACCATATCCCTCAAACCCTCAGACTCACTACCATATCCCTCAAACCCTCAGACTCACCATCATATCCCTTAAACCCTCAGACTCACCATCATATCCCTTAAACCCTCAGACTCACCACCAAATCCCTCAAACCCTCAAACTCACCTCACCATATCCCTCAAACCCTCAGACTCACCACCATATCCCTCAAACCCTCAGACTCACCACCAAATCCCTCAAACCCTCAAACTCACCTCACCATATCCCTCAAACCCTCAGACTCACCACCATATCCCTCAAACCTCAGACTCACCTCACCATATCCCTCAAACCTCAGACTCACCACCATATCCCCCAAACCCTCAGACTCACCACCATATCCCTCAAACCTCAGACTCACCTCACCATATCCCTCAAACCTCAGACACTACCATATCCCACAAACAACAGACTCACTACCATATCTCACAAACCTCAGACTCACCTCACCATATCCCTCAAACCTCAGACTCACTACCATATCACTCAAACCCTCAGACTCACCTCACCATATCTCTCAAACCTCAGACTCACCACCATATCCCTCAAACCTCAGATGCACTACCATATCCCTCAAACCTCAGACTCACTACCATATTCCTCAAACCTCAGACTCACCACCATATCCCTCAAACCCTCAGACTCACTACCATATCCCACAAACCTCAGACTCACCACCATATCCCTCAAACCTCAGTACACACCTCACCATAACCCTCAAACCTCAGACTCACTACCATATCCCTCAAACCTCAGACTCACTACCATATCCCTCAAACCTCAGACTCACTTCACCATATCCCTCAAACCTCAGACTCACCTCACCATGTCCCTCAAACCTCAGACTCACTACCATATCCCTCAAACCTCAGACTCACTTCACCATATCCCTCAAACCTCAGACTCACCTCACCATGTCCCTCAACCCCCCCTCAGACACACCTCACCATATCCCTCAAACCCCCCCCTCAATCTCACCACACCAGATCCCTCAAACCCCCCCAGACTCACCTCACCCCAATCCCTAACTGTCCTCTGATCCCATTGTTTAGCTGGCAGGTTTGGGTTTCCGCAGGGAGACTCAGTCTGGGGCAGGTTCCCTCTGACACCTGATCCAGGAGATGATGTAATTCTGGCCTGGCAGTGCTTTTTAACCAGATTCAAATGTGCGGAGTTTTAAAATGAGAGGGTTTCTCTCTCCCTTCAGCTCTGTGCTTGTCTGTCTCTGGCTCCCTGCTATCTGGAGACAGCAATCCCCACTGCCTCTACGGCCTCTGAATTAACATTCACCCATGATGAAAAGGCACCTTGGACAATGCAGCACTCCTTAAGCACTGCACCGGGAGTATCAGTGTGTTAGTTGTGGCTTAGTTAATAGCCCGTTTGCCTTTGAGTTATTAGGTTTTGGGTTCAAGTCCCACTCCAGGACTTGACTACAAAAATCTAGGTGTAGTACTGAGGGAGTGCTGCACTGTCAGAGGTGATGTCTCTCTACCCTCTCAGGTGGACATGAAAGATGTCTTGGCACCATTTTGAAGCAGAGCAGGGGAGTTCTCCCCAGTGTCCTGGCCAATATTTATCCCTCAACCAACATCGTACAATTAGATGATCTGGTCATTATCACATTGCTGTTTGTGGGAGCTTGCTGTGCACAAATTGGCTGCCGTGTTTCCTACATTACAACAGTGACCACACTTCAAACAAACTTCATTGGCTCTAAAATGCTGTGTGGTGTCTCGTGGTCGTGAAAGGTGCTATATAAATGCAAGTCTTTTTTTTTCAAACCCCTGAACTTGAACCCACGACCTCTGACTGGGTAACTGCACTAAAACCACTCGACCTTCTGCAACCGGAGAAGAACTTTCTGGAACCGTAGGAGTGAGAGAGGTGAGGGTTAGAACGACAGGACTAAGGCAAAAGGAGATCGGGTTGCAAGAGGAAGACCATGAAGTGCGGTCAGTGACCTGGAAGGTAAATGTCATGTCCTGTTCAGGCCCACAAGCCCACTCCTGCCGCTGGCCTGTGCTCAGTGAGGTGATGTCGGGCGAGGAGACGGGGTGAGGGGATGCGATAATTGGTCTCAGCATCCCTCGGGTAGGGAAGGAGGGAAAAGGAAGTCAGCTGTCATTCCTACCCTGGGTCGTTATCCATTATCGGGCAATGGCAGGATTCTGCTGTGATGCCCTTCATGGCCGAACAGTCTGCCGACAGCTCACTGCCTGAGCTCACGTGAAGAATGGTGGCCTCCCCCCTCCCCCCCAGCAAAGGTCAGTGCAGGGGCAGGGTGAGGAGTGGGCATCTGGCGGGGAGATGATAACAGTAACCGGTAGTGAAAATTCAGGCTCCTTCCCCTAATCACAGTGAATTATGAAGAAGAAAATCTGATACCGGTTAAAAAAAAAAGTGAGGTAAGTGCCAAAAACAATACTTAAAAAGGGTTTGAAAGCTGACAGCGCAAGGCACGAATGTAAAGGTTATTGGCAGATTTCCTGGGATGGGAGCCTGCAGTAGGCCGAGATTCACTCTAATCCTTCACACTGGTTACATGGGCCCTCCGTGTGTAAACAGCCTCGTTACTCAGGGAGTTCTGACTCAGGCCTTTTAAATGCCACTACAATTGGTGGCAAGGTGATGCGAGAGAGCTTGAGACAGCCTCTGAACCTAGAGCAGCTCACAAGTAACCCCAAGCTAAGTCCTCTTTCCCATATTTCTCGTACACTCAACAGCCCCTCTGTGACTAATCCTGATGCCTAGTGCAGGGAATACCCTGCGTTCGGATGAACTAGTGAGCCATCAGTGAGTGGCTGAAGAGGAACATTCTCTTGGACATCCCACTCATTTGGGTCAGTCATTCCCAACAGTGAGTAACACTGGTTCTCACACTCTGCTTGTCTGACAGGAGAAAGTCTCATTAATGCAGCCTTAGTCACCTACCAGATTGACACATGATCATACAAACGTTGGTTTTTGTGGTAACTACTGTTTATGCTTTTTTTCAAACTTCACCTTGTCGGCCGGGTTTTAACTTGAGCTCAACGTGAACTCCAAACAGCGAATTGGCTTGTATTTAAGGGGAAGCTGGATATCAGGGAGAAAGGAATGGAAGGATACGCTGATAGGGTGAGATGTAAAGGGGTGGGAGGAGGCGCGTCTGGAGAGTAAACGCTGGCATGGACCAGAAGGGCCGAATGGCATGTTTCTGTAATTCCAGCGTATTCAGCCCACAGCCAGTGCAACCCTCTTCCTATTTAAAACAATACCCAGCCACCTCAAAGCCTGAAAACAGCGCCGTGCATCTGTTCTCTGAACACTTTGGCCAAAGGGCAGGGGGGGGGGGGGCATCCCATTTTAATAATTCAAGCCAGGGAAAGAATGAACGTTGCCCAGAGAACTCGGGATCCCAGCCTGCCAAAAAAACTTGACGCACAAAAGGCCCGGGAGAAAATTGCAGAGCCAGGGACCAGTGTGATGTGAACCCACTGCTCTTAGAGGGGGTGCAGGGGGAAGGTCTGAAGGAACCCACCACGGTAAGTGGGGGATGTTAATAAACGTGACGCCTACCCACCATAAATGGCCCTGAATGGCTCCAGCCCACTGCTTTCCATGAAAATCAGTCTGACAAACAGAAATATCACCATTACATCACGAAAACAGAAAAACATGCATTAATGTGGCGCCTTTCACAATATCTGGATATCCCAAAGCAGTTTATACAGCCAATTAAATGAAGTGTAGTCACTGTTCTAACATTAGAAACATCAATTTTGCACACAGCAAGATCCCACAAACAACAGTGTAATAATAACCAGAAACCCTATTGGATAAACTTTGGCCAGAACCCCCCTACATTTTCTTTAAATACTGCATGGGATCTTTTACACCCACCCGAGAGGGCAGATAGGGCCTCAGTTGAACATCTCATCTGAAAGCCAGAACCTCCAACAATGCAGCACTCCCTTAGTACAGTAATGGAGTGACAGCCTAGACTTTATGCTCAAGTTGTTGGAGTGGGACTTGAACCCACAAACTGCAGAGACAGAAACAAATGTATTACAAACAAAGTCACAGCAGAGCTGATGCTTAATGGAGGACTGATAGACGGAGAGTGATTCTCTGACTCTCACCAAACTAGCAGGTCAGTGACCATTACCTTCGCCCTCTGCTTCACCTTACTCACAGATAGGTGTCTACACTAAAATATCTCTCGTTCTTTAAAGCGTCTCCAGTTGCTGACTGAAGATTCACAAATGTAGAGCGACATTGTCACCATGGCATCATAGCTTCCAGTTCAATGTCACAAAAGCAAACAGATTGGCGTTGGTCAGTTTCTTCCCATCCTGTCACTGTATAACACTGGGGTACAGCACTGGTGGGTACAGGTCTGTCACTGTCTAACACTGGGGTACAGCACTGGTGGGTACAGGTCTGTCACTGTATAATACTGGGGTACAGCACTGGTGGGGACAGGTATGTCACTGTATAACACTGGGATACAGCACTGGTGGGTACAGGTCTGTCACTGTATAACACTGGGGTACAGCACTGGTGGGTACAGGTCTGTCACTGAATAACACTGGGATACAGCACTGGTGGGTACAGGTCTGTCACTGTATAACACTGGGGTACAGCACTGGTGGGGACAGGTATGTCACTGTATAACACTGGAAGAGCCTGTCACTCCAGAATTGGCCTTTATAGCCACTCCAGGCGCTGCTTCACAAACCACTGACCACCTCCAGGCGCGTATCCATTGTCTCTCGAGATAAGGAGGCCCAAAAGAAAAAAGAAACAGCACTGGTGGGGACAGGTATGTCACTGTATAACACTGGGATACAGCACTGGTGGGTACAGGTCTGTCACTGTATAACACTGGGGTACAGTACTGACGGGTACAGGTCTGTCACTGTATAACACTGGGATACAGCACTGGTGGGTACAGGTCTGTCACTGAATAACACTGGGATACAGCACTGGTGGGTACAGGTCTGTCACTGTATAACACTGGGATACAGCACTGGTGGGTACAGGTCTGTCACTGTCTAACACTGGGATACAGCACTGGTGGGTACAGGTCTGTCACTGAATAACACTGGGATACAGCACTGGTGGGGACAGGTCTGTCACTGTATAACCCTGGGGTACAGTACTGGTGGGGACAGGTCTGTCACTGTATAACCCTGGGGTACAGTACTGGTGGAAACAGGTCTGTCACTGTATAACACTGGGATACAGCACTGGTGGGTACAGGTCTGTCACTGTATAACACTGGGATACAGCACTGGTGGGTACAGGTCTGTCACTGAATAACACTGGGATACAGCACTGGTGGGGACAGGTCTGTCACTGTATAACCCTGGGGTACAGTACTGGTGGGGACAGGTCTGTCACTGTATAACCCTGGGGTACAGTACTGGTGGAAACAGGTCTGTCACTGTATAACACTGGGATACAGCACTGGTGGGTACAGGTCTGTCACTGTATAACACTGGGATACAGTACTGGTGGGTACAGGTCTGTCACTGTATAACACTGGGATACAGCACTGGTGGGTACAGGTCTGTCACTGAATAACACTGGGATGCAGCACTGGTGGGGACAGGTCTGTCACTGTATAACCCTGGGGTACAGTACTGGTGGGGACAGGTCTGTCACTGTATAACCCTGGGGTACAGTACTGGTGGGGACAGGTCTGTCACTGTATAACACTGGGGTACAGTACTGGTGGGGACAGTTCTGTCACTGTATAACCCTGAGGTACAGTGCTGGTGGGTACAGGTCTGTCACTGTATAACACTGGGGTACAGTACTGGTGGGTACAGGTCTGTTACTGTATAGCCCTGGGGTACAGTACTGGTGGGGACAGCTCTGTCACTGTATAACCCTGGGGTACAGTACTGGTGGGGACAGCTCTGTCACTGTATAACCCTGGGGTACAGTACTGGTGGGGACAGGTCAGTCACTGTATAACCCTGGGGTACAGTACTGGTGGGGACAGGTCAGTCACTGTATAACCCTGGGGTACAGTACTGGTGGGGACAGCTCTGTCACTGTATAACCCTGGGGTACAGTACTGGTGGGTACAGGTCTGTTACTGTATAACCCTGGGGCACAGTACTGGTGGGGACACGTCTGTTACTATATAACATTGGGCTCCCTTAGTTTGTAAAGTCCCTCTGTGGGTGAAGTGGAGACTGATTGTCTCCTTGCATCAGCTGTACCCTGATTCATGGCCCAAACCCTCTCTGTTTTCTGATTCCTTCAATCTGATGGATTCTTCCTGGATTACAGCAGGTCTGAGTAAATGCACAACACAGTACAGTGTGGCTGTAAAGTAGAGCAGCTCTGGTTTGTTCTCAAAACAGCAGGGAGAAGACGAGACACAGTGGGTTCGAACAATACAGACCTGGAATCTAATTCAGATGGCAGGGGTCAGTGTTCAAATTTGGAGAGACTCGCCCTCGCTCCTGAAAGTCCACCTCACCCGTCCAGACAGAAGGCCTGCAAGACTTGCAGAAACCGGCTATCACAGAGATACACCAGCATAGGTTGGTTTGGACTTGAGACTGGAAAAGGGAAAAGAAAGACTTGCATTTCTGTAGCGCCTTTCACAAGTGTAGGAACAGGTGGAGGCCATTCAGCCCCTCGAGCCTGCTCCGCCATTCAATAAGATAATAGCTGATCTGATTGTGGCCTTAACTCCACTTTCCTGACTGGCCTCCAAAACCCTGGACTCCCTCGTAAATCAAAAATCTGTCCAGCTCAGTCTTGGATAATCATTGACTCAGCTCCCACTGCTGTTTGAGGAAGACTAACGACCCTCTGAGAGAAGAAATTCCTCCTCATCATGGTCTTTAAAGGGTGACCCTTTACTTTGAAACTGTGCCCCCTAGTTCTAAATTCCCCCATGAGGGGGAAACATCCTTTCAGCATCTACCCTTCGAATCTTACATCTTTCAATAAGCTGATCTCCCAATCGTCCAAACTCCAGTGAGTATAGGCCCAACTTGCTCAACCTTTCCTCGTAAGACAACCCCATCATCCCAGGAATCAGCCCAGTGAACCCTCCCTGAACTGCTTCCAATGCAAATATATCCCTCCTTCAGTAAGGAGACCAAATCTGTACACGGTACTCTAGCTGCATTCTCACCAATACCCTGTCCAGTTTCTTCCCTACTTTTATACTCCATCCCCCACTTACTCAATCTACAAATGACCCTTTGCACCTTTCTGCTCCCACCTGCACTATTTACTCTGCCACTGAACTTCGTATCATCAGTACACGAAGGACTGTTTCCTGATATTACGCCTGAACGGCCAGTATATCCATTAAGCGGGGTGGTGCCAGGAACTGAACCCAGTCCTCCAGCTGTGGTCTAACCAGAGCTTTACACAACAGTAGCACAACTTGTAATGTTGGTCACACAACAACTACAGGAGCAGCACAGAAGAAGCAGTTATGTTTATTAAGATTCATTGTTTGACAGGCGGGAATGTGAAGAATGTTTAGCCGTGAAGCCATGAGCTTGCCCAGGCAAAGCCTGACATGTAACACACCCTGTTTTAGCACTAACTTGGCATGGTATTTCGTGAGGAGGCAGCTTGTGAACATTTCTGCACAGCAGGCAAAGGAGCATGACAAGGTTGAGACTAACATGGTCTGCCAGGGAAACCTTTCGCCATCCCAGCACTGAAGCTGGTTCATCGACAGTGGGGGCAATAGTGTCAAATATTGGCAATGCCTTCCTCAATTGGCTTAGGCCAATTGAGCTCATAGGAACAGTAGGAGGCCATTTAGCCCCTTGAATCTGTTATGCGGTTCAATTAGATCACCAACATCTCATCAATGACCCCCAGGCAGAGGTCGCTGTCTTTGACCTCCCGTGAACATTTATTGCCCTTGTTTTCAAATCCCTCCATGGCCTCACCCCGCCCTATCTCTGCAATCTCCACCAACCCTCCGAGACATCGGCACTCATCTAATTCTGACCTCTTGAACATCCTTGATTTCAATCGCTCCACCATTGGTGGCCGAGCCTTTTAGCCCGCCTGGGGCCCTAAGCTCTGAAATTCCTTCCCTGGACCTCTCCACCTCTCTCCCCGCCTTTAAGGCCACTCCTTCAAACCTTTGACCAAGCTTTAGGCCGTCCGCCCGAATATTGCTTTATGTGGCTCCTGTGAAGCACTCTGGGACATTTTACTCCATTAAAGGCGCTGTATAAATGCAAGTTGTTGTTGTTGTTGCTGTTGCTGGGGAACGCGCAATCAAATCTGCGCAAGCCACGGGACGACGCGGCCACCTGCTCCACAAGTGGAAGATGAGGGATGGCCTGTAGTGTGATTGTCCTCGGCCATTGGAACACATCACACCAGCTTTCCCACTAATATCTGTTGTGGGAGGCACTTCATGTCTCCACTTGGCACCTGAGGAGGCCATCGACTGGACATCCCATAATAAGTTTCTCCCCATCAGAAGATGGCTGATCTGCACCTCAAATCCATTGGGTTATTAGATGCGACCCCTGGATTACTGGTCCTACAACATAGCAATTACACGCCAGCACCCAGTATGAACACACAATGAATAGGAGGGAACCAAGCACAGGGTGCTAGTGCCCGAGAGGAGCAGTCAATTAAGGAGGAGCAAAGGAAGAACATACTTGTCCAATAGGGAGTGTAATGTTCACTGGACTGATTCCTGGGATGAGGGAATTGTCCTATGAGGAGAGATTGAGTAGACTAGACCTATATTCCCCGGAGTTTCGAAAAAATGAGAGGTGATCTCACTGAAAAGTATAAAATTCTTAAGGGGCTGGACAGGGTAGATGCTGAGAAAATATCTCCCCTCGCTGGGGAATCTAGGACATAGGGTCACAGTCGCAGGATAAGGGGTCGGCCATTTAAGACTGCGATGAGGAGTCACTTCTTCACTCAAAGGCTTGTGAATCTTTGCAATTCTCTACCCCAGAGGGCTGTGGATGTTCAGTAATTTGACAGATTTTGGGTACTGTCATGCTCGGAAGGAGTCTTGATGAAATATACAATGAACTGGAGGAATTAGGACAATACAAAGGCAACTGTTTGAACTGAACCATAAGAAAATGGGCACATTTGTACTACAGACAAAATGGAGTAGAGGTCAGGTGACCCCCCCCCCCCCCCCCCCCCACCTCCTATACTATCAATAAACAAGCCTGTCTGTAAAAATGAAACTCATTAACTACGGCTGGATTAACTCTGGGGAAAACCCATTTGACATTGAAAGGAGCCCATTACATGTCATTACATGTTAATGACTCCTACCTACAGGAATGGGACTAACAAAGGTTCTGTAGACAGACAGACTTCACGGCCCAAACCAAGATGAATAAGTGTGAAGTAGCACCATTGGAACAGAATGGCTGCAATCCCGACGCCAACAGATAGCAATGGTTTCCATATCCTGGACCATTGTGTGATCACACCAGGGGAGAGGGCCCTGTGTCACCTGACAGACATTCAAATGTGATGGATTTTTACCTTAAAAGATAGCCCTCTGGAGAGAGGGAGGGATATCAAGTAAAGATTACAGAAAGTCGGTTCCGGCCAAAGACTCTGAGATCAGTCTAGCTAAGGAAGAAGGCCTGCTGCTGATACTATACTTCAACTTGCTACAGCAGAGAACCTAAAAGGTGATGATCGTCTTCAGATTGAAGTTTCTAACTACCAGAAATCTGCAACACCTCAGCAAGTTCATGACTGCAAACATCCAGGCCTGCACCTTTGAAAAGACTTTCCTCCCGAGAAGATTCAACAGGTTTCTATGAACCACCAACTCTTACATCACTTGGGACTTCAGTTGCCTCTTACCTTTTCTCTTCTATCTATCTATCTTTATGTGTGCACGTGTGTGTGAATGTGTGAGTGGGTGTAGGATGCGAACAATTCCGGTTAAATAAAAATTTAACCTTGCTTTTTTTTAAACTACGAGAAAACCTGTCATTTACCTGTTTATTTGACCCTACAACACTCAGGGACTGACACACCATTTTTAACAAAACACTATCTGCGGTGAATTGGGAGGTGAAAAATGGAAGCCAACCACACCACTTCCCACCTGTCTGTGATAGTCCTAAGGGAATTAAGGGAGAATGCGGAAAGGTGGAGTTCAGGTAGAAGATTAGCCCTGTTGCTCAAAGGGCCAAATGGCCAACTCCTGCTCCTATTTATGTTCTTTAGGGGAGGCGGTGGTGTAGTGGTAATATCATGGGACTAGTAATCCAGAGGCCTAGGCTAATGCTCTGGGGACATGAGTTCGAATCCCACCGTGGCAGATGGTGAAATTTGAATTCAATTAATAAAAATCTGGAATTAAAAGCTAGCTTAACGGTGACCATGAAACCAGTGTCAATTGTTGGAAAAACCCATCTGGTTCACTAATGTCCTTTAGGGAAGGAAATCTGCCATCCTTACCCGTTCTGGCCTCCATGTGACACCAGACCCACGGCAATGTGGTTGACTCTTAACTGCCCTCTGAAATGGCCTAGCAAGCCACCCAGTTCAAAGGCAATTAGGGAAGGGCAACAAATGCTGGCCTAGTCAGCGATGTCCACATCCCACAAATTTAAAAAAAAAGTTCTTGTGCTGATATAGTGACTCAGTGTAGTGATGAAGGAATGGAAGTGTTAGGGAGCAACACTACAGAGGTAGACTGCAGAGAGTCAGCAGAGAAGAATGGAGTAGTCAGTCATTTCCCAGGCAGTGGAGAGGTTAAGAAGGGATAGGAGGACATCCTCATAGCTGCTCGTGATGAATCTAATTGTACACAGAAAGCTGTCAGTTAGTTCAGGGGATATCGTCAGTAAAATGCTAATGGGTGTTAATTCAGCATGCAGGATTTTAACATGAATCAATCCACTGAAAATAGGACTCAGAAAAAATGAAACTCCCAAGAAATGTAATTACATTTACTTAAACTAATGAAAGCCAGGCCCTCAATTTCCAGGTTGTCGACCTGAAATGTGAACCGTTTCTTTCTCCACAGTCGCTGCCTGACCTGCTGAGTGTTTCCAGCATTGTTTGTTTTTATCCTCAATTCTCTTCCTAGCTATTGGGGTGGCCTGTACAGATACACACCCAACCCCAGTTAGACCTATCACTATAGGGCCAGTCAGCACACAATCAGTCTACGTTGGGTCACTCTCCAGGGGTCACTCTCCAAGGGGCAGTTAGCATTGGCTTAATCTCCAGGGGCCCAGACTTCAGGAGTCAATCTGCATTGGGTCACTCTCTAGGGCCCAGTCTCCAGGGGGCAGTCTCTGGGGAGTCTCCAGTAAAAGGGGGGGGGGGGGGTCAGTCTTCATGCGGTCAGCCTTTAAGGGGGCACTCTGCATGGGGTCAATTTTCCAATGAAACAGCCAAAGTAGCTCAATGCTACCTCAACAATTTCTCCAACCCAGCCACCAGAGGCTGGTGCGGGAATCTGACCACTGGGGTTTGGGGAGAGGTGGCACGGCAGAGCTGACACTTGGTCACCGTCCACAGGTGCCAATGTACCTGTGGCATCAGCCCAGCAGAAGTCTGGTCGTTCAGCCTGGACTTGAGACCTGCCTTTGGGAGCATACTCACCAATGGATGTGGGTTCAAGTCCCACTACAGAGACTTGAGCACAAGAATCCAGGCTGGCGGTTTCAGTGCCGTGCTGAGGGAGTGCTACATTGTTGGAGGTGCCGTCTTCTGGACAAGACTTTAAACTGACGCCCTGTCTGCTGTCTCAGGTGGACGTAAAAGGTCTACTATTGGACATTCAGGGGAGTTCTGTGCTGGCCAATATTAATCCCTCAACTAACATCACTAAAAAAAGTTTACCCAGACATTTGCTGTTTGTGGGATCTCACTGTGCAAAAATTGGCTTCCACGTTTCCTGTATTGGCTGTGAAGCGCTTTGGAATGACCTGAGCTCGGAGAAAGGTGCTATAGCAATGCAACTCTTTCTATTTAGGCTCCCTGGATTTAGTCTCACTCGAGCCCGAACGTCAGGACAGGAAGGGAATTCTTTAAAAGTCAGGAAGTTCTTTCTGTGTGTCCAGCAGCGTTTTCTCACGCAGGGTTGACACAGGAAAGGGAAAGGGCACTCACTTATATTGGACCAACATTTATACAGATTGTTGATTATTCTGGTGCATCCCAATGGTTAGCAGCCAAGGTGAACGTGAAGCTAAGGTCAGTGTGAGACTCGGAACCTAAGAACAGAGGTGAACATTCTGCCTGGGAGCCTGTTCCGTCAACCTATTAACTTATGACTGATCTGTACCTCAATTCCATTTACCCATCTTGGCTCCCTATTCCTGAGTACCTCTGCCTAACAAAAATCTATCAGCCTCAGTTTTGACCCCCAGCCTCAACAGCATTTTGGGGGCGAGAGTTCCAGATTTCCACTTCCCTTTGTGTGAAGAAGTGCTTCCTGACATTTTTTTTTCATTTGTTTGTGGGAATGTGGGCATCACTGGCGAGGCCAGCATTTGTTGCCCATCCCTATTTGCCCTTGAACTGAGCGGCTTGCTGGGCCATTTCAGAGGGCAGTTAAGAGTCAACCGCATTGCTGTGGGTCTGGAGTCACATGTAGGCCAGACCAGGTAAGGACGGCAGATTTTCTTCCCTAAAGGACATCAGTGAACCAGATGGGTTTTTTCAACAATTGACAATGGTTTCATTGTCACCATTAGACTAGCTTTTAATTCCAGATTTTTTTTAAATTGAATTCACATCACTCCTGAATAGCCTGGCTCTAATTTTTAAAGTTATGCCCTCTTGTTCTGGACTCTAGTTTCTCTCTATCTCCCCGACCAACTCCTTAAATCATCTTAAATTCCTCAAAGAGATAAGCCCTCAATCTTCGATACTCAAGTGAATACAGGCCTAGTCTACACAACCTGGCCTCGTAATTTAACCTTTTTAGCCCTGGTGTTATTCTGGTGAATCTGTGCTGCTCCCCCTCCAAAACGTATACATCCTTCCTGAGGTGCACAGAACTGAACGTATCTCCGCAGCCAACCCCTCTTGACCTCCTTGTGACTGGCTGATCCAAGCCAGTGTCCCGACCGTGCGCAGTTGTTGATTCAGCCCTGTGGCGAGACACAGCAGGGAGTGTACCCTACGTTATCTTGGTGGAACTGGTACCTCCTACAAGCTGACTCACAGGTGAGAAAAAAATTCACCGGGAGGGAGTATCACTGAGCAAAGGGAAAAGACAGTCGTCAAACGAGCGAAGCTGGTGAATCACAGACAGTTCCTGGCCAAAGGAGCCCAGTTTTATTACATGTTTACTTAATTGAAAGGAAACTTAATGGGCCTTTAATTCACTTGAGATTGTTTTATTTTCACAAACCGTTTTATTAATGCTGTTTTTTTTTACAATTGGGCGCCCCAGGCGAAGGTTGGGGAGGGCAAAGTTCAGCCCTGGGGGGTCCCCACTTCCTCATCACTATCCACAGTCCATATCGTTGCTGGAGAGTGACTGGGGAAGGGCTAATTCTCATGGCGTTGGGTGCTGTACAGTAGAACTCAGTAGGGAGCTCATCAGAATTACACTCATCTGATACACAGAGCTCAGCGTCGAAACATTTTTCTCCATCCTAAATAAAACAAGGGAGGCTCACACGAGGCTGCCCCCACCCCTCTTCATCCAACCGTGTTAGGATATGCTTCTATTACTTTCTCCCTCATCTGCTTACCTGGCTTCCCCTTGAGTCCATCCATATTATTCACCTACTGTAGTCCTTGTGGTCGTGAGTTCCACATATGAACCACTCTTTGGGTAGAGAAGTCTCTCCTGAACTCCCCATTGGATTTATTAGTGACTATCTTATATTTATGGCCCCTAGTTTTGGTCTCCCCCTTGACAAATGCAAACATCTTCTCTACGTCTACCCTATCAAACCCTTTCATAGTTTTGAAGACCTCCTCCATCAGGTCACCCCGTGGTCTCCTCTTTTCTAGAGAAAAGAGCCCCAGCCTGTTCAGTCTATCCGGATAGGTCTGACCTCTCAGTTCTGAAGTACGTGAGGGAGATGGGAATAGGAGGATACGCTGATAGGGTTAAATGAAGTAGAGTGGGGGGAGGCTTGTGTGGAGCATCAGCACTAGCACGGACCCGCTGGACCGAATGGCCTGCTTCTGTGCTGTAAAATTCTATCTAATTCAACCCAAGCTCCCTCTGCGCTGTAAGGTTTTGTAGCTTGGTTGCACCATCAGAGGTAGAAAGGAAGGGGAGGAAGTCCAGGAGGTGCCTGGTCTTAAAGGCACCGCCACCATTAAAGGGATGAGCACAGCCAAAGACTAAAGGATTTTGTTTGTTTTGATGTAGGTAGCGGAAGGATGTTTATCCAGCCACCTTCCCTGGACGAATGATACAGTGTTAAATTAGTGTGCCAAAATATTAGGCGGTCTTCACACTCATTAAAAGCTTTTCGCCCACTGTGATGGAGTTCGTGCTGTTGTGTCACGACTAAATTGCACACACAACTCTAAACAACAGTCTGTGCAACTCTGTCTAGGAAGAAAAGACTTGCATTCCTATAGCGCCTTTCACCATCTCAGGAAGTCCCAAAGTGCTTTTACAGCCAATGAAGCACAGTGTTATGATGTAGGAACCAGCAACCAATTTGCACAAAGCACGGTCCCTCGACAAAGCAGCACGATAAAGGCCAGATCATTTTCTAGTGATGTTGGTTGCAAGATAAATACTGACCGGGGGCACCTTCCCTGCTCTTCTTCAGAATAGTGCCATGGGATCTTTTGCAACCACCTGAGAGGGTAGACTTGGCCTTGGTTTAACATTGCAACTGAAAGACAGCACCGCAACACCCACTGGAGTGCCAGCTGGATCAGATGCTTAACTGCTTGGGGTGGGACTTGGACCCACAACCTTCTGCCTTGGTGGCGAGCGAGTGCTGCAAAAATCTGATCACAGGACTGCAGTCCAGAAATGACCAATGTGCCCAGGGGCTGATCACTAAATCCCACTTCCTCTATCAACTGTTGAGCTATTCTTGGCAAGCACTGAGAACGTCACTGATGTATTAACAAACTTTGGGATCTGTCTATTGGTTTAGTGGTTTGTTAGCTTGTGTGAGGGGAAACTGAAAGATCCAGGTGCGTTGTGGACTATGTTTGTCCTTCCCCGTCTACAAAACCACAGCAAATGCACGTTTTGAAATGACGAGCCCCCCGTGATTTCATCAGCCGTTTGCAAATCACAGTGAAAACCAAACAAGCAATCTCAGCAAGTTTAATTGTCGACAGAAGTCTTCTCCTGGCTGAATTACTGGAGGTCATCCCTTACCGAAAGCATTTCGAGAACATTGACCCCACTGAGGCCTCATCCATTTCTTTATCAAAAGAGATACAAGGGCCTGTCTGCAATTGTCTCTCCCTCACTTTATCTGTCTCTGCATTTCTTTATCCTCTCCGATTATTAGTCTATCCCTCGATCTGTCACTCCCTCTTCCTTGAAACTTTCTTTTTAAACTCTTTTGCATTATGCCACAGACAGATGAAAAGAGATAGGGAGAGCGCTCGTTACTATGGCCAATAGTGAGAGGATTCGAGTATAGGAGCAGGGATGACTTGCTGCAATTATACGAGGCCTTGGTGAGGCCACACCTGGAATATTGTGTGCAGTTTTGGTCTCCTTATCTGAGGAAGGATGTTCTTGCGATGGAGGGAGTGCAGTGAAGGTTTACCAGACTGATTCCTGGGATGGTGGGACTGACGTATGAGGAGAGGTTGAGTCGGTTAGGATTATATTCACTGGAGTTCAGAAGAGTGAGGGGGGATTTCATAGAAACCTATAAAATTCTAACAGGACTTGACAGGGTAGATGCAGGAAGGATGTTCCCGATGGTGGGGGAGTCCAGAACCAAGGGTCATAGTCTAAGGATACGGGGTAAACCTTTCAGGATTGAGATGAGGAGAAATTTCTTCACCCAGAGAGTGGTGAGCTTGTGGAATTCACTATCACAGAAAGCAGTTGAGGCCAAAACATTGTATGTTTTCAAGAAGGAGTTAGATATAGCTCTTGGGTCTAAAGGGATCAAAGGGTATGGGGCGAAAGCGGGAACAGGCTACTGAGTTGGATGATCAGCCATGATCATAATGAATGGCGGAGCAGGCTCGAAGGGCCGAATGGCCTGCTCCTACTTTCTATGTTTCTATGTTTCAATCTCTCTTCCTGTTTCTATGTATTTCTTCTGTAATTGAAGTGATCTTTCTAAACTTTTCTTGTACACAATGCACATCTCCCAAAGACTGGATGGGCCGAGAAGAGAGAAAGGAAGGCAGAGAATATAGTTGGAAGAGAAAGGAACGATTAAAAATGATCATGACCTTTGGCTGACTTCCCACTGATGTTTTTATTGTTTTGCTTTGCCAGCATGTCTGTAATCGGTCTAGCTTTGGTCAGATTTGATTCTCTATATGGATACACTCAGCACTGTGATGCAAGTGCGAGAATGGATCTAGCCCTCTAGACTAACCGCCGTGAGACCCAATAGGGTCAATGATTGAAAGCCTTTCAAATACAACAGCCAAGGCCAGTGATTCAGCCATGAGAAAACCTTTGACGTTGGGATTCTGGACCCTCCCGCTGATGATTAAAACCCATGGAGGTCACTTGGTGCCAGCACTGCGCATGAACCTCACATTAGTAAGAAGAGGTTAACTTGCTTTCCCGTTCAACTGCAATCCTGTCTGCCTGACTTCCTTCATGTCAGAGATTATCCCCATCTTGCGACACAATTGGGAGGCACACAATGTGTAGCTGGGAACAACACCTCAAGGAATTCCAGTACTGAGATGATGCTGCCTCCCAACGAACGCAGTGAATCTTTGCAGTAGTTGGATACAACCGAGGGACTGGGCCATTTCAGAGTCCCACCACACTGCTGTAGGACTGGAGTCACGTATAGGGCCCAGGCTGGGTAAGAACGGCAGGCTTCCTCCACCAGGGGACATCACCGAACCAATTGGCGTTACGAAGACAATCTGACAGTTCCTGCCCAACTTTGCTGTTGCCAGCTTTGAGATTTCTAGATGCTTTTCAACTGAATTCAAATTCTAAATTTGCCACGAATAATCACAGGATTACCAGCCCAGGTATCTGGTTTCCTAGTCCAGTAACACAGCCATAACATTACCTTGAGAATAGAATGGTATAACAGTCTGGGTGGGAATGCTTTAAACTGGGATAATGAAAGACTCCATCCAATTTGACTATCTTAATGCAGTCGAGGTTAGTTAAGAGATTGCGAAGTCCCAATGATTCATTGTAGGTAAACGTATAAGAAAGCATGGAAAAGGCCATTCGGCCCATTCACCTGATTCTTCAGCAGCCCATGTAGTCCCTACCCTGTCATTTCCTCAACTCCACCATTAATCTCCTTCCGCGTCCCATCTACAATACCCTCGATAATTTACACTCTTGAGGGAAAATTCGATAGTGTTTCACCATGCCCGAAAAATAAATGAAGCAAAAGATTGCTCTCCTTAAAAAAAAAGACCTGCATTTATATAGCACCTTTCACATCCTCAGGACATCCCAATGAAGTCCTTTTGAAGTGTAGTCTCGGTTATAATGTAGGAAACATGGCAGCGAATTTGCACACACAGCCCACAAAGAGCGATGTGATAACAACGAGATAGTCTGTTCTCTTAGAGCAGAGAAGGTTAAGAAGAGGTTAGCTAGGAATGTTCCAAATCATTAAGAGTAAATAGGGAGAAACTGTTTCCACCGGCAGTTGGGTCAGTAACCAGAGGACACAGATTTATAGTAATTGGCAAACGACGCAGAGCCACGATGAGGATTTATTTTTTAAACACAGTGAGTTGTTATGATCTGGAATGTGCTACTTGAAAAGGATGGGTGGCTTTTTACAGGGCTATGGGGAAGGAGCAGGGGAGTGGGATTAATTAGATAGCTCTTTCAAAGAGCCAGCACAGGCACAATGGGCTGAATAGCCTCTTCTGTACTGTGTCATTCTCTGATTCTATAAAACTCTAAATCTCTCTCCAGCCTCACACTTTACATTCTACATCCCAAAACACTACCCTTCCGTGACAGGAGATTTCCTTGCTCCAGAAGCTCAGGAACGACCATGTTCCAAGCAGTACTGGGTTGCGTGCAAAGGGTTGTGTGCAGTGAGGTTGGAATGACTTATCCATAATAAATGATAAATGTTGGGATACATTTCGTGACCCAAAAAAAACTTACTTTCTGATTTCATGCCTCTTGTCACACTTTTATATCAACTTCTCCATTACAAATTCCTATGTCACCATTTAGACTGGGAAATGCCTATGTAAACCTGTCACGCTACAATTACAACCTCCTGCCATTGGCGGTGCTGTCGAGCCTCAGTTTTGTCTCTCCCAGCTACTCGGCCTACGCTGCAGAGAAACTCCGAGGCTGCAACAAGCTCTACCTCTCTGCTTCTAAGTTCTGATATTTGATGATAAATCATGGCATAAAATCACAGTTTTATGTAAAAATAGGAACAAAATGTTTGACTTTAAAATAGGGACTGAATTATCTCTACTCGCCCTGGTTCATTTAACCTTCACCCTTTAACCCTGCTTCACCTGAAGACTACACTTGGTTTTGTTTCCCTGTGTGCAACATCAAAGCAGGTCGATTAATGTTTGATATAAACATATAATTAGGTACAATTAGGTACCAGTCTTAATACCAGAACTGAGAGGTTATAACCAACAGGAAAGATTGAACAGGCTGGGGATCTTTCCTTCAGAAAAGAGAAGACTGAGGGACGACCTGATAGATGTCTTTTAAGATTGTGCAAGGGTTCAACAGGGTAGACCGTAGGGAAGATGTTTTCATTTGTAGGGGGAGTCTAAAACTAGGAGTCATAAATATAAGACTGATAAACCCAATAAGGAATTCAGAGAGATTACTCAGAGAGTGGCGAGAATGTGGAACAAGGAGTGGTTGAGAGAAATAGAGTAAATGCCTTTAAGGGGAAGCTGGATAAACACACGAGGGAGAAAGGAATAGAAGGATATGTTGATCGGGAGAGATGAAGAGTGATGGAAGGATGTTCGTGTGGGGCATAAACACCAGCACGGACCAGTTGGGCCGAATGGCCTGTTGCTATGCTGTAAATGATATGTAATACTTTTAAATTGCTAAGTTTTGTCCCTTAAGGAAATGTGGTGTCGGACACTGAGTATGATATCCTCACTGTGCCATTACCTGGGATTCATCTAGATCTGCCCCACTACTCAGTGTCCTATCGCTGATCTGACAATGTGTCGGAATTTGGGTGAGGGCGTTATTCTAGATGGGGAGCCTTGAGTGATCCTATTCTCATCCATACTGGGTAACGTCAGCACATTGAAATAAAAAGGGAATAATTGCCGCACTCTCGTTGTCAACAAATTGACCTTCGATGGAAAATCCTACAACTTTGTCATCCCTAAATCTGTTTCCACTTTCATGCCCAAACACTTTCCTCTTAGCAACTCCCCAGAGGTTCAGGGAGGGAATTCCAGAGCTTCGGGCCGAGGTAGCTGAAGGCCTGGCCACTGATGGTGGAGTGATTAAAATTGGGGATGCACAAAATTGGAGGAGTGGAGATATCTTGGAGTGTTGTCGGGCTTGAGGAGATTACAGAGACAGGGAGGGGTGCGGTCATAGCAGATAGAACTCTTGTCTTGATAGGTGATCCCTTCCCTACCTCTAGCCTCAATCCTCTTTCCAGTGCCACCATCCTTCCTTTGAAATCCGAAATACTCCAATGATCAATGCATTTCCTCACTGCCCTCTGCCTCCGTATCCTCATTGTGTTTAACCTATGCCATCTTCTACTCCAGTTCATTCGTTCCCAAGACCTCAGCACTGTAGAATTCGATGCTTATCTCAGTCCTCTTTTCCTCCGACAATCTAGCAGCAATGTCGGAGGGGCCATCTTCTAGATAAGATGCTAAACCAAGACTTTATCTGCCCTCTCGGGCTGGTGTAAAAGATCCCACGGCCCTATGTCGAAGAAGAGCTTGGGAGATTTTCCCGGTGCCTTGGCCAGTATCTATCCTTCAACAAACATTAGTAAAAACAAATGATCTTGGTCATTATCACATTGCTGTGCGTGGGAGCTTGCTATGCGCAAATTGACTGCCACACTTCCTACATTGCAACAGTGACTGCACCTCAAAAGTACTTCATTGGTTGCGAAAGTGGGAATGGGAGGAAGCCATTCAGCCCCTCGAGCCTGCTGCACCATTCAATTAGGTCATCGCCGATCTCCATTTACTAGCCTTGGTGCTGCCAAACAAAAATCTCTCAGTTTTGAACAACCGCTTTGGAACATCCTGAGGTCATGAAGTTTTTTTTTAACAGCTAGACAAAACACACTAAGGCCTGCCCAGCTCACTGTTTGTTTCACAAGCGCTTGTGGTTGTTCCTTTGGCAACACATGGTTACGGTAATAACAGGGCTTTGTGGGACTGTTGCAATTATTGAACCAATCAGAACAGACAAGGGCCCTGAGGGAGCTGTCGGTGGCACAGGGACTAACAACCAGCTGGCTCTCTGCTCAACAGCCCTTCGTAGCTCCACGATTGAGCCAGTTTAGAAAGATCACTGCCTGGGCAATTGGATCGCAAGGCACTCATTTCACAGGCACAAGACGGACGCCTAAGGTCCCAATATGGCTTCCGCCACTCTGGACCCGAGCGCCTCAGCAGGCGTCCATGGCGTGCCCCATTCAAAAGACTCATTACAATATTTAAATTAAGGGCCCTAGGCTGCTGTAGGACCTTTTTGTGAAATCGAGTTGCTCTCAGTGCCTGACTGGACGTGTGGGAACCCCACCCAACAACTCGTGGCACTAACCCCAGCAAGGACCCTGCGGGAGCACAGGTGATAGGGCTCACCTACTCCATACAGATTAGTCGCTGGTTTGTCCTTTTATGGGATGCTGGTAAACATGGCTTTTAACTACTGGGCTGTTTTCACCCTTCCGGAAGTCGTCAGGGCCCTATACTCTAGAATTCCCTCCTTAAGACGCTTCTTAAAACCTACCTCTTTGACTAAGCCTTTGATCACCTGTCCTAACTTCTCCTTATGTGGCTTGGTGTTGGATTTCATCTGAAATACACTCTTAGGCAGTGCTTTGGAATGTTTTACTGCATTAAGGAGCTGAACCAGGGTTGTGCAACCATTTCACATTGGGTGGGGGAGGAGGGGGGGAGGCGGTGCGGGGAAGCCTCATTCCAATTTTTGTCTTACACAATTTCGGAAAGGTAAAGGCATTAAAAATGTATCTCACTATTAATCAAAACAACAACAAATGTGCATTTTTTGTGAAGAAGCTTTAAATGAGAAGATTAATTTATTGGTTTACTTTCTTGTCACTATGTTGGACACTAATTTAGTGAAATGCCTGGCATTTGTTTCCTTGCACAAGTAGTCAATGGTTGCCCGCACACTTCTTGTAGCGATGTGGCGTATTCCAGATAGATGTTCATCTGTCAGGTGTGATCTTGATCACTCTCTGTTCCCCCCACCCTCTCTCTCTGCCCCCCCCCCTCTCTCTGTTTCCCCTCTCTTGTTCTCTCTCTCAGACAGTTGCAGGGAGTGGGAGCGCTCAGCACAGCAGCTTTGCAGTTGGTCAATTTTTTAAAAACATTGCGCCGTCAGTTTCACAGCTGATAGGTGCTGACATCGGGAACAACGGTTACTGAACTTCGGACAGATTCGAGGTCTTCCAGCGGGCTTTTAAAAAAAAGTTGGAACTTGCCGGAAAACCCCGAATGTGTCCGAAGTTCAGAATCCATTGTTCACGATGTCAGCACCTGTCAGCTGTGAAAATGACTGCGTGATTTTTTTCTTTAAAAGCAGATCTGAAAGAAGAAGACATTGGAAAATTTCTCAAGTCTGAAATACATCCACGGGCGGATCCTGGCCCACAGGCCGTATGTTGGACAACCCTAGGCTAAACGATTGAATACAAGTCAAGTTGTTGTTGAATTGTATCTTCTGGCAACAACTGTTTGCTGGCACTGGCCTTCTTTTCGTTTCCAGTTGTGTGGTAGGACCCGTAGGTGGGGCCGGAGGTGGAAAGGGAGCAGGGTAGAGGACAGGAGAGGGCAGGAGCAGCTGGGAGAAGAGGGAGGAAGAGGACATTGGAAAATGTCTGCGGCTGCTAAAGGTCATCGTGGCCCCTTAACTTTTATGCCACTTGGTCGCTCCAGGCTGCAACAACAACAACAATAACAACTTGCATTAATATAGTGCCTTCAAAATAGTAAAGCGGGAGCGATTAATGAACAAAATTTGACACCGAGTCACACAAGGAGATATTAAAACAGGTGACCAAAAAAACTGGTCAAAGAGGTAGGTTTGAAGGAGCACATTAAAAGGTGGAGTCAGAGGTGGTGAGGTGGAGAGGGTTTAAGAGAGGGAATTCCAGAGCTCAGGACCCAGGCAGCTGAAGGCATGGCCGCCAATGGTGGAGTGTTTAAAATCAGGGTTTGCTGAATTGGAGAAGCGCAGAGATCTCGGAGGGATGTGGGGCTGGCGATGATTACAGAGATAGGGAGGGGCTGAGGCCCTGGACGGATTGAAACAAGGATAAGAATTTCAAAAGCAAGGCATTGGAAGCCAATGTAAATGACATCCAGTATCGGGGAGCCCACTGAGGCTCTCTACACCAGGACGGACACCTATATCTCCTTTTCTGGGGACCGAGTGAAGAGATCGGGCACTGAGTCCAGCCTGTTTTTCAGGCTTTCCCGGGGTGTAAGGTGCCATAGACTACACCCACATTTCCCTGCATGCTACCCACTACCAGCCACCCTCCTTCTCAAAAGAAAAAAGATGCCCCTCCCTGGATGTCCAGCTGGTGTGCGACCACAGGCAGCACATCATGCAGATCTGTGCCCGGTTTCCTGGCAGCAGTCATGATTCATTCATCCTGCGTCAGCCGACTGATTCGTCTTTATTCCAACCAAGCTGTTAAATTACAGAGTGGTAACTGGGCAACAACGTCTACATACACACTGACACACACAGACACACACAGAGACACACACAGAGACACACACACTGAGACACAGAGCACAGAGACTCACGTACTGAGACACACACACTGACACAGAGAGACACACACAGAGATACAGAGAGACACACACAGACACACACACAGAGACACACACACTGAGACACACACACTGACACACAGAGACAAAGAGACACACACACTGAGACACACACAGAGATACAGAGAGACACACACAGAGACACAGAGACACACACACTGAGACACACACACTGAGACACACACACAGATACAGAGAGACACACACAGAGACACACACAGAGACACAGAGACACAGAGACACACACACTGAGACACACACACTGACACACAGAGATACACACACAGATACAGAGAGACACACACACAGACACTGAGACACACACACTGAGACACACACACTGACACACAGAGACAAAGAGACACACACACTGAGACACACACAGAGATACAGAGAGACACACACAGAGACACAGAGACACACACACTGAGACACACACACACAGAGACAAAGAGACACACACACTGAGACACACACAAAGACACACACAGAGATACAGAGAGACACACACAGAGACACACACACTGACACACACAGAGACACACACACAGAGACACACACACTGAGACACACACACAGACACACACAGACACAGAGACACACACACTGACACACACACACTGACACACAGAGACAAAGAGACACACACACTGAGACACACACAGAGACACACACAGAGATACAGAGAGACACACACACTGACACACACAGAGATACACACACAGAGACACACACACTGAGACACACACACTGAGACACACACACAGAGACACAGAGACACACACACTGACACACACAGAGACACACACACAGAGACACACACACTGAGACACACACACTGAGACACACACACAGACACACACAGACACAGAGACACACACACTGACACACACACACTGACACACAGAGACAAAGAGACACACACACTGAGACACACACAGAGACACACACAGAGATACAGAGAGACACACACACTGACACACACAGAGATACACACACAGAGACACACACACTGAGACACACACACTGAGACACACACACAGAGACACAGAGACACACACACTGAGACACACACACTGAGACACACACACAGAGACACACACACTGAGACACACACACTGAGACACACACACAGACACACACAGACACAGAGACACACACACTGACACACACACACTGACACACAGAGACAAAGAGACACACACACTGAGACACACACAGAGACACACACAGAGATACAGAGAGACACACACACTGACACACACAGAGATACACACACAGAGACACACACACTGAGACACACACACTGAGACACACACACAGAGACACAGAGACACACACACTGACACACACAGAGACACACACACAGAGACACACACACTGAGACACACACACTGAGACACACACACAGACACACACAGACACAGAGACACACACACTGACACACACACACTGACACACAGAGACAAAGAGACACACACACTGAGACACACACAGAGACACACACAGAGATACAGAGAGACACACACACTGACACACACAGAGATACACACACAGAGACACACACACTGAGACACACACACTGAGACACACACACAGAGACACAGAGACACACACACTGACACACACTGAGACACACACAGAGACACACACAGAGATACAGAGAGACACACACACTGGCACACACTGAGACACACACAGAGACACACACAGAGAGACACACACACTGACACACACTGAGACACACAGAGACACACACAGAGACACACACAGAGATACAGAGAGCCACACACACTGACACACACAGAGACACACACACAGAGACACAGAGACACACACACTGACACACACACAGACACACAAAGAGACACAGACACTGAGACACACACAAAGACACACACAGAGATACAGAGAGACACACACAGAGACACACACACTGACACACACAGAGACACACACACTGAGACACACACACTGAGACACACAGAGACACACACACAGACACACACACAGACACACACAGACACACACAGACACAGAGACACACACACTGAGACACACACACTGACACACAGAGACAAAGAGACACACACACTGAGACACACACAGAGACACACACAGAGATACAGAGAGACACACACACTGACACACACAGAGACACACACACAGAGACACACACACTGACACACACACAGAGACACACACAGAGATACAGAGAGACACACACACTGACACACACTGAGACACACACAGAGACACACACAGAGATACAGAGAGCCACACACACTGACACACACACAGACACACACAGAGACACACACAGAGACACACACAGAGATACAGAGAGACACACACACTGACACACACTGAGACACACACAGAGATACAGAGAGACACACACACTGACACACACAGAGACACACACACAGAGACACACACACTGAGACACACACAGACAAAGAGACACACACACTGAGACACACACAGAGACACACGCTGACACACAGAGACACACACATAGACATACACTCACGCGCGCGCACACACACACTCACACAACACACACATACATAGACACACACACACTCAGACACACACACACACACACACACACACATAGACACAGACACACTCACACAACACACACATACATAGACACACACACACTCAGACACAGACACACACTCGCACACATTCACTCACACACACACACACACACACATAGACATAGACACACACTCACACACATTCACTCACACACAGACACACAGGCTCACACACACCAGACACACACAGACACACACACAGACATTTACTCACACGCACAGAGACACACACTCACACTGATACACACACAGAAACACATACTCACACTGACAAAGACTCTCAGAGATACACACTCTGATACACAAACACACAGACACTGGCACACACTCACACTGACACATACCGACACCGACATTGACACACACACAGACACATACAAACACACTGACACACACACACTGGCACAGACACACACACACACATGCACACTGACATGTACAAACACACTGACACTCACACTGACACACACACACAGACACATACAAACACATTGATACATTCACACTGACACACACATACACAAACACACTGACAGAGATACAAAGCCACACACGTACACACACACACAGACACAGACAGAGGCACGGCCACAGACAGATACCCACACACACACACAATTCCACAAACACACCAGCCACTCATAGACACGCAAACATAGACACACACACTCACACATATGTACAGACAGACACACATACACCCACAGGTGAAGATGTCAGGTTGGCAAGTGATCAGTCAGAGGTCAGCTAATCCCTTGAATTGTGGGGGAATTCCTGGGGGGAAGTTGGTTGAAATAACCCAGCCCGGTGGCTTTATATCTTGATGCAATCAGACCATAGGTGACAAAGTTCAGTCGGACTTGAAAGGTCCTGAAACCGCTGCTGTGAGTCCAATCTAAATGTAATCCATGGGCTTCTGTCACTGACAGGTAACAGGGTCAATCACGTAAAACCTCCAGTGATTCAGCCAGGGAAAACTCTGCTTTTTTGAGGTGGATATTTGCCCGCTGTGTGGATCCTGTGCCACAATAAAAGCTCCCACAACCTCAGGCTGCCTGGCCAAACCTATCTGATGTCAGTTGGCGTATTTTTTTCCCAGCCGGCTCAAACAATCGCAATCCCAGTGGAGCGAGCATCTCGCCAACAGGGCCCAGCGTTCCTGGGATTCCCCTCCCACTTTGGACTAGCAGCTCCTGTCGCCAGTCTATTTGACCAACACTGAATCAGTCGGACTCTCGATTCTGAAGATCTTTAAGAGCACAGAAAATCTGAAACCTAAGCATATATTCCAAATAGCCACAGGGTTACAAGAGTATGGACTGAATAGACTGGAGCTCCTTTCCCTAAAAAACGACTGAGGGATGAGCTAATAGAGGTCTTTAAAACTATGAGGTGGTGGGGCGGGGGGTGGGGGTTGATGTGTCAGATGTGGAGAAGATGTTTCCACTTGTGGGGGAGTCCAAAACTAGGAGTTATAAATATCAGATAGCCACTAATAAATCCAGGAATTTAGCAGAAATTTATTTACTCAGAGTGTGGTTAGAATGTGGAATCTGCCACTACATGGAGTAGTTGAGGTGGATAACGTTTAAGAGGAAGTTAGAAACACATGAGGGAGAAAGGAATAGAAGGATTCGTTAATGGGGTGAGATGAAGAGGGCTGGGAGGAACTGCACAGAGCGGCTGGGCCGAATGGCCTGTTTCTGTGCTGCGAATGTGGTTGATGCTTGACTGCCCCCTGAAAACGCCCAGCAAGCTACTCAGCTGGGCCAAACCCAGGAAAGTCGAAACCGGACAAAACTGGATGGACCACCCGGTATCAACCCAGGCACCAGAAACAACAAAGGCACACCCTGCCCGGCCGACTCTGCAAAGTCTTCCTCACTAACATCCGGGGACTTGTCAAAATTGGGAGAGCTGTCCCACAGACTAGTCAAACTCACAGGATCATACCTTACAGACAATGTCCCGGACTCCTCCGTCACTAACCATGGGTATTTCCTGTCCCATTGACAGGACAGATCCAGCAGAGGTGATGGCACTGTGGTATACAGGCGGGAGGGAGTCGCCCTTGGGAGCCCTCACCATTGATGCCGGTCTCCACGAAGTCTCATGGCATCAGGTCAAACACGGGCAAGGAAACCTCCTGCTGGTTACCACATACCGCCGTGCAGAATGTACTCCAGGTAGCATCCCAGGAGCAAATAAAAACAATTCCACGTAATGCTAGTGTAACGTTACGTCACTGGATGATTATCCAAAGAGTGTGCGCTCAGACCTATGTGAATCAAAAGCTGGTACGAGGTAGAAGCAATGTTGTAATATTGTTAGAGAAAAGGCCGATAAATGGGGTGAAGGTACAGATCAGCCGCGGTCTAAAAGACAGGTGGAATAGGCTTGCAAGACTGACTGGCCTCTTACTCCTCCTGTGGCCTAGCAATTCGATCAGGCTGTGCCGTTATACAGGCACACGCAGGCCTAAGGCTTCAAAATGTCGGGACAGCCTGCGTGGGCGCCATCCATACTGGTAAAAGGCTGCTCCGTGGACATCTAAAGCACGTGCCCGAAACAGGCATTAGGCTCTTTGGTTATGCAAATAAGGGGCCTGATGCCCGTTTGAGGTGCCCTTTACCAAATTCAGTTGTGCCTGACTGCACCACACAGCGATCCTGGCAACCAAATGGAAGGCCGCAACCACATAGGCAAGACCGAACTTTTTAACTCACCTGATTTCCTCTCAGATCCACCATAAATTGAAGGGGGGTCACTCCCGGCTACCCACCTCCGCCCCCCCCGCCCCCCCACTCACCTTACCTCTCGAAAAGGCCTCAGCCGCCGGATCTTGTGGGGTGGCCCAATTTCTGGGCCTGCATCTCCAACTGTGGCACTGTGGGAGCACCTTCACCATACGGACTGCAGCGGCTCAAGGAGAAGGCCCCACCATTACTTTCTCAGCAAACAACCAGGGATGGGCAATAAATGCCAGCCTTGCCAACGACGCTCATGTCCCGAGAATGAACTTAAATCAAACTGTATAGAGCCGGGGATATGGGCTGAGGCTTTAGTAACGGGAGTCCCCTGGAAAGCTTGCAATGAACCACTTTACAGAGAGACTTGTTGAGTGTGTGGAATGGAGGGATGCAGTAGATGCAGATCTTGTGGGAAATTGAGGGAGAATTGGATATTTGAAGACATGGATGATTGAGGGGCCTTTATCTTTTGAGACACCAGAGCCTGACGGTTCTCTTCTACTTATCTATGAGCCAATCTTCTTCCTGTTGCTTGTTTCATAATCCATTCTAAATGAGCCATTATCTTGTAAATAATTACAGTATTGCTCTGGAGGTTCAGAATTGTTTCAAAACATTCCATAGCAAATAAGTACCCGTGGAAATGTAGTCACTGTGGTGATGCAGGAAACACGGCATCCAATTTGCGCACAGCAAGCTCCCACAAACCCAAATGAGAAAATGACCAGATGTTCTGTTTTAGTGATGTTAGAATCATAGAACAGCACAGAAGGAGGCCGTTCGGCCCATTGAGTCTGTGCCGGCCCTTTCAAAGATAGTTAGTTCCCTTCCCCACCACCCCCCCTCCCCCCACCCACCCCCGCTCTTTCCCCATATCTCTGCATTTTTTTTCTCCTTCAAGCATTTATCCAATTCCCTTCTGATTAAACCTGTTTCCAACACCCCATGAGTCAGCACATTCCAAATACTAACCACGCATTGCGTGAAAAAGTTTTTCCGCGGGTTCCTTGAACCAATCGCCAAATCTGTGCCCTCCCATTATCAAACCTTCAGCCATTGAAAACAGTTTCTCTTTATTTACACTATCTAAACCATTCACGATTTTAAACACCTCGATCAAATCTCCTCTGGGCCTTCTCTATTCTAAGGCGCACAACCCAAGCTTCTCCAGTCAGTCGACGTAATTGTAATTCCTCATTCCCGGATTCATTCTAGTAAGTCCCTCTCGAAAGTCTTCATGACCTTCCTAAAGGGACGCGCCCAGAAACGGGCAGAATACTCCAGCTGGGACTGAACTCCTGTTTTATCTGGATTTAGCACGTTCCCACCTTTGATCTATTGAACCCATTTTGATAGCAATTAAAATGTTTTGCTTTTTTTAAAACTTTTATTAACATTGTATTAGCGAGAAAGTATCATGCAATTAACAACATTTTTGTAAAAACCTTTCAAATGTCTTGTTTTTCTTTGTAATTAGCATTTGATTAACAGTGTTGCTGCTCTCCAGATATTTGTGTTTTTTGCCAAAATGTTTTAGAATGGCTCTACTGGTTATTAAGGTTGCCGATCCCTGGTTTAGCATAACTTTGCACTCTATACCTCTATTTATAAAGTCAAGGATCCCACATGCTTTACTAACTTGCTCTGCCACTTTCAAAGATTTATGCCCAACACTTCCATCTCCCTTTCTTCTTGCACCCCCTTTAAATCTGTACCATTTTAGCTTGTATCGTCTCCCCTCATTCTTCCTACGGAAATGTATCACCTCACCCTTTTCTGCATTGAATTTCATCGGCCAAGTGTCCACCCACTCCGCCAGCCTGGCTTCAACCTCTTGAAGTCTAATACTATCTTCCTCACTGTTTACTAAGATTCGTGTCATCTGCAAATTTCAAAATTGTGCCCTGTGCCCCCCAAGTCCATGTTGTTAAACTGTATATCAAAAAACAGCAGTAGCCCTACTGCTGGGGTGGCACAGTGGCGCAGTGGTTAGCACCGCAGCCTCACAGCTCCAGGGACCCGGGTTCGATTCTGGGTACTGCCTGTGCGGAGTTTGTAAGTTCTCCCTGTGTCTGCATGGGTTTCCTCCGGGTGCTCCGGTTTCCTCCCACGTGCCAAAGACTTGCAGGTTGATAGGTTAATTGGCCATTATAAATTGCTCCTAGTATAGGTAGGTGGTAGGGAAATATATAGGGACAGGTGGGGATGTGGTAGGAATATGGAATTAGTGTAGGATTAGTATAAATGGGTGGTTGATGGTCGGCACAGACTCGGTGGGCCGAAGGGCCTGTTTCCGTGCTGTATCTCGAAACTAAAACTAAACTACTGAACCCTGGGGAACTTCACGATGAACAACCATTCACCACAACTATTTTTTTATCCCTTAACCAATTTTGTATCCATCCTGCTACTGCCCCTTTTAGCCCCGTGGGCTAAAACTTTGCCAACAAGACTAATATGTGGTGTTTTATCAAACACTTTTGGAAAGTCCATATGCACAACATCAACTGCACTGCCCTCATCCACTCTCTCTGTTACCTCATCAAAAACTCAATCAAATTAATCAAACGTGATTTGTCCATAACAAATCCTTGCCGTCTCTCCGTTACTAGTCCACGCTTGTCCAAGTGGCTGTTAATTTTCTCCAGGATTATTGTTTCTAAAAGCTTCCCCACCCCCGATTTGCTGGCCTGTAATTACCAGATTTATCTTCCCTTTTTTCGAACAAGGGTGTAACATTTGCAATCCTCCAGTCCTCTGGCACCACCCCTGTGTCCAAGTTGGATTGGAAGATTGTGACCAGCACCGCAGCAATTTCCACCCTTACTTCCCTCAGAAAACTAGGGTGCATCCCATCCAGAGTAGGTGACTTATCCACTTTAAAAACTGTCAGTCTTTCTAGTGCCTCCTTTTTATATATTTATACCTCATCCAGTATCCCAACAACATCCTGATTTACCGTAGCTTTGACAAAGTCCTCTTCCTTTTTAAACAGCGATGCAAAATACTCATTTAGTATCTCAGTCGTGCCTTCTGCCTCCAGCAATAGATCTCCTGCTTCTCCTACTCTTCAGAATTTTTGAGAACGGAAATCGCGACTGATGCACCAGAGCCACAGTTTCTGGGTACGGTAGCACGTGTTAATATGAGAGTTTAAGTGCTTGTTCTGAATCATCAGATTCTTGGTAATCCAGGGAGCTCTGGCTTTGGATGCCCTCCCTTTCCCCCCTTGTGTGAATGTACCTAGACTACACCATAACCAGTTCCTCCTTAAAAACTGTCCATTGCTCCATTACATTTCTGCCTGACAGTCTTTGATTCCAATTTACCAAGATCCCTCCTCAGTTCTCTGCAATTAGCCCTCCTCTAGATTGCTCCTTCTCCTGAACTAACCTAAATCTTACGATAAGATCACTCTTCCCAAGATGCTCCCCGACTGTGAAATTCTCCACTTGACCCACTTCATTCCCTAGATCTAGATCCAGCAATGCCTCCTTCATCATTTGGCAAGAAACATACTTATCAAGAAAATTCTCCTGCACGCATTTCTGAAATTCCTCTTCTTTTCTGTCCTTAACACAAATCACTACCCCATTCAATATTGGGGTAGTTAAGATCTTCCATTATCACAACTCTATCGTTCTTCTACCTCCCAGTAATTTCTCCTCTCACTCCTTCCCATTATGTGTTGCTTGAGGGATAAATATTGGCCGGGACACCTTGGAGAATCCCCCTGCTTGACTTTGAATTGTATCATGGGATCTTTTGCATCCACCTGAGAGGGAGGATGGGGCCCCGGTTTATCCGAAAGACACCACCTCCAACAGTGCAGCACTCCCTCAGTACTGCACTGGAGTGTCAACCCTAATAATGTGCTCGAGCCCCCGGAGTGGGACTTGAATGCACAATTTTCTGACTGGGGTGAGTGTTCGACCCACTGAGCTACAACTGACTAGAAGTATCAAATAGACTGAAAGAAAGAACTCGCATTTATGTAGCACCTTTCACGACCTCAGAATGTTTCAAAGTGCTTATGAAGTGTAGGAAACACGGCAGCCAATTTGATCATAGCAAGCTCCCACAAACAGGGATGAGGGAGAAGGAGGAAATGGAGGGGTCCAGCTCAGGAGAAATAGAGAGCGAGGAAGACAAACAGAGCAGTCAGACACAAACTCATGCTTGTTTTTCACAGTCACTCAGTTTACTCAGCTATACACACTGGGTCTCCCACTGGTTTCACATTGTTGACCTCAGTCCTCTCATTCCTTATTTTTGATTTTCCACAATGATGTAATCCTTTGTGGCTGGTGAGATAATACAGGCTGTTGGAGAGCTCGAAGGAGTTGGAAAAAGATTAGTGTGTTGTCCTGACGTGTGGTAGCACAGTGGGTGGCGATGGTATGTTGGCCAAAATCCAGAAGCGTTTAGTGGTTTGTTTCGCAGTCTCTGTGAGCAGTCACTGTTCTGCTCCTGCAGCCCGTGTGAAGCAGTCGAGGGGAAACACAGTCACACTTCAGCGAATTGCACGTAAAGTGGGTCAGTGGCAGGTGTTAACTGCATGCCTCTGTGGACACTGACCTGTGAAAATTGACAACCGTTCATACTGGAGTAACTCTTGTACATGGGGGATGTTGACCGGGTACCTGACTGTTTCCCCATCATGGCCTCTACTCTGCCCATTTCATCTCCTTGCACAGCCCACATTCCTTAGAAACCTCCCCATGAACAGATTGAGGCACCTGCCTCTCCCCCGGTCACCCCGTCACTCTCACTACCTCTCAGCAGCCATATCAACAGCCTAAGCAGCAGAAGCCTGGGGATGAACTGCCTGGTCTACAGCACTGGGCACAGGTATGTAAACTGGGAGGCAAAGCCAACACGTGCAATGTGAAGAGTTTAGCTCAACTAAACACATACTGTTCTCTAGTGATAACAGGGAGCCATTGGAGTCCCTCGATGGGTGTGGAAAAAGGGGAGGCACCTCAACACTGTCCCATCAAACACTCCCAGGGCAGGTACAGCATGGGGTTAGATACAGAGTAAAGCTCCCTCTACACTGTCCCCCATCAAACACTCCCAGGACAGGTATAGCACTGGGTTGGCTGTTCTGTCAAAAAAAAAAAAACGGGGGTTAGATACAGAGAAAAGCTCCCTCTGCACTGTCCCATCAAACACTCCCAGGACAGGTACAGCATGGGGTTAGATACAGAGTAAAGCTCCCTCTACACTGTCCCATCAAACACTCCCAGGACAGGTACAGCACGGGGGTTAGATACAGAGAAAAGCTCCCTCTACACTGTCCCCATCAAACACTCCCAGGACAGGTACAGCATGGGGTTAGATACTGAGTCTCCCGATCGAGGAGGGCGTCTGTCGCTGGTGTGCGTCCGCACCCAGGCTGCGACTCTCCGCCTTCGGACCCTGCAGAGATACCTGTACGTCGAGCGTCCTCCCAGATGGTGTGCGCTGGCGACGTATTTTTTCCGCCAGTGTCACTGCCTTCAAGACGACACGCAGCTCCCGGTGGAGTCCGTTAGCCGCGCCTCTCTGAGGGAGTTGCCTGTCTTTTACCGGGATCTTTTCCGAGTCTGGAACATGGTCGCCTCCAGTCAGGGCGCTCCCCCGCCGGCGGAGGAGAGCGCCTCGGCTGTCCGGGCGGCCGACTCCGGGGACGGTCCGGCGGGCGGAGGAGTAGCCGAAACCCCCGGGACGCCCCTCACTGCGGGTGGCCAGGGGGCTCGGGAGTGCGGAGCGATCCCGGCCGAGCTGACCACTGCTCGGCCGGAACTGCTCATCAGACCCAGGCCCCGAAACCCTCCTCGGGAGCAGGACCCGCACAACCCGAGCCGCCTCTCGGAAATGCCCTCCGTGCCATTCCAATCGGCGCGGAGGGGTTTCCTGTACGGGCTGCTCCTGCACACTCTCCACTTCCTCGCCCTCGTCAGCCGGCCGGACACGCCCTGGCGGTCCGCGTTGCCATCTGGCGGCGAGGGGAAACCCCGATGGAGGTCTCTCTACGCGGGAGTCTTCCCCCTTTACATCGGGGACCTGGGGTGGAGGGTGCTGCACAGAGCAGTCCCGTGCAATAGGCTTTTAAGTAGGTTCACGGACTCCCAGGCCACCTGTACTTTCTGCGGCCTGGACGAGTCCGTGTTCCACATTTATACGGAGTGTGCGAGGTTGCAGCCCCTATTTGAGTATCTGAAGGGGCTGCTCCTCAAATTCTGGCTGCACTTCAGTCCCACGCTCCTGATCTTTGGGCACCCGGTGCGGAGGGGCTTGGGCCGGGAGGAGGATCTCCTCGTCGGTCTGCTCCTGGGCCTGGCCAAGGTGGCAATTCACAGGTCCAGGTTGCGGGCCGTCGGGGGGTCCGTCCTCCCCGATTGCCTGCCCCTCTTCCGCGGTTACGTTCGCGCCCGGGTGTCCCTGGAAAAGGAGCATGCGGTGTCCGCCGGTACGCTTGAGGCCTTCCGCGACCGGTGGGCACCGCAAGGACTGGAGTGCATCGTCGACGCCGAGAATGGCATTTTAATTTGAGTTTTTTGTTTATTTATCTGGTTTTAATAAAGTTATTTTAAAACTGTAAATATGTACATAAAGGGGGCCTGAGGAATAAAGGCCCCCTCGACGTGAAAAATATAAAAGGGGCCTGGGGTATAAAGGTCACCTTATATAAAAAAAAAAATGGGGTTAGATACTGAGTCTCCCGATCGAGGAGGGCGGTCAGTCGCTGGTGTGCGACATAAAAAAAAAGAAAAAAAAAAAAAATGGGGTTAGATACAGAGAAAAGCTCCCTCTGCACTGTCCCATCAAACACTTCCAGGACAGGTACAGCACTGGGATTGGCTGCTCACTGATTTGGGAGCCTGAGTGCATCAACGAGGTGCAGCTGACTGTGGCTGTGTGCACAGGTTGGAGGCTGCAGGCTGTGTGACTGCTGCAAGAGGGAGATTCAAACTGAAACAAAAGTTTGTTCCAAATTTCAACAAAGGAAGGAAGGCAGAGAACTGGAAGCTCTTTTGTGAGTTTGTTTTATCCTGAAGTCTTTTTCATTGATTGTTGGGGGTGGGGAAAGAAGAGACCTGAAGACCTTGGGTGGGGCTGCATTGTTCAATAGGGAGCTCCTGTGTTTAATATCTTTGGATAGGGAGCTCCCTCCCCATCCCAACTACTAAGCCTGGGACAGCTGGAGCTGCCCAGGTGAAGAGAATTCTCTTCTCTTTTCTCTTATCTGAACATCGAAGGAGGCGTGTGCCTTGGCAGCTTACAGCTGACCCAGGTGAAGACATCACCCCACCCTCCCAACTGGAAGACCAGCTACTTTAAAATACCAACAAAGACTGATTCCTCCTGGCCTTCCTCTCCCTCAGCCTCTTCCCCTGTGCTACATCCTTTAAATGTTGCTTTTTTGATTTATTGTATTTGCTGGGTTTTTTTTCTCTCAGCAAAGTGCCTGTAACTCTTCTACCCCATGACTTCTCAGTCCTCTCCGGTGGCGGGGCCCTCCTATGCTGCAGCAGCTGCGACAGCTGCTCCTGTGGCCCCGTCACCATTTAAAATCTTAACATCAAAGCATGGGGTGAAGAGTTACACTCATCCTAATATGACTATTGAGGCTTGTGTTAAGGCAATGGCTGTGTTTGTCGGTCCCTCGGCCATTGTTGCAGCCTCAAAGATGTATGGGAAGGCTGTGTTCTTCCTGAAGACCGAGCGGGCTGTGTCCCTCGCCCTAAGTACGGGGCTCACAGTGGGTGGGATTTTCCTGCCAGTGGACCCTCTGGGGGCCACTGCACATCGGGTAACCTTGTCGAACGTCCCACCCTTCATTCCTGATGAGCTCCTCCTCCCCCACCTACACCATCTGGGGGAGGTGAGGTCAGGGATCACCCCAGTCCCGCTCGGTCTTCGGGAGCACAGCCTCCGACATGTGTACTCCTTCCACCGCCAGCTATTCATGCAGCTGGCGCGGGAGGAGGTCTTGGAGGGCCACTTCGGTATAGAGTTTCAGGGGATGGCCTACTGTGTCTTCTGGACATCGGATGGGGCACGGTGCCACGTCTGCAAGGGGGTGGAGCATGTTCGTAAGAACTGCCCCAACCTCCCGGCCGCCAGCTCCACCTCGGCGGCCCAGAGTGGTTCCACAGCACCTCCTCCCACTCCCCCCACACATCCACTAGACGCCGCTCAGTCGGTTCCGGAGGCTGTGGTTTTCACAGCCTCAGGCGGGGAGGGGAGCGTCCGTCCGAGCAGAAGGAAGACGCGGGGAAAAAAGAAACATCATGAGGCGCGCCCCCTGGACACTTTGACTCAACCCGAGCCTGAGCTCAGCCCAAAGCCCATTCCCATGGAATCCACCTGTCCCAGGGCTGGGCTCAGGCCCAGGGTGACTAAAAAGGAAAAAAAGGGTGCGGAGGCGGAGGCCTCTGATGACATGGAGGTCTCTGAGCCTCCGCGCCCTAGTGGGAAAAAGAGAAGGCACCCCTCCACAGAAATAACACAGGGCCATGAGGTGCAGGGCTCATCTGTTGGAGGGGAGCTGTCACCTGTTTCGGATCCTCAGGTTCCCCCTACCGCCACCACCAAGGCTACAAAGTCCGGGCAGGAGCTCCCTATTCCTCAGGATGGAGGGGAGGGGAAGGCCCCGGTACATGAGGCCCCTCCTGAAGGAGTAAGTGGGGCCCTGCTTGTGGTGGGGGAGCCTGGGGACGCCGCCCATTCCGCCACTGCTACTGGGTCGGGTGCCCTGAATGAAGGGGAGGGCGACGCCCCAGAGGGTGAGCCCTCCCAGCCGGAGTCCACCACCAACCAGGAGACACCCGACCTGGCGAAAACTGAGAATGCTGCCCCATCTGCTGGACCTGTGGGTGCTGGCAGAGCGGGAGATGGCCTCCTCTCTCCGCCTCCGGTCTCGGCTCCGGCTGGATTTCCGGAGTCTGGATCTTATGTCTCCCCTGGACCACTCGTTGGCCTGGGGACGGAGGTTTGATTAGAGATACAGCACTGAAACAGGCCCTTCGGCCCACCGAGTCTGTGCCGAACATCAACCACCCATTTATACTAATCCTACACTAATCCCATATTCCTACCAAACATCCCCACCTGTCCCTATATTTCCCTACCACCTACCTATACTAGTGACAATTTAGAATGGTCAATTTACCTATCAATCTGCAAGTCTTTTGGCTTGTGGGAGGAAACCGGAGCACCCGGAGAAAACCCACGCAGACACAGGGAGAACTTGCAAACTCCACACAGGCAGTACCCGGAATCGAACCCGGGTCCCTGGAGCTATGAGGCTGCGGTGCTAACCACTGCATCACTGTGCCGCCCTCCAGGTGGAGGGGGGTCCTGGGCTGCTGGCGCCCACAGGCTCCAGTTTCACAGTAGAACCCAGAGAGGACTCCTACGCCATCGATCCTGGGGGTGGGATCGTGACGGAGGTGGGACCAGCTGGCGCGGCCGGGACATCCGCCCCACAGTGTGTGGTGGATGTGTCGGCCGCTGGCGGTGACGACCCGGAGGAGGATGGGGATTCGCTGTGGGGCACGGAGGATGATCTTGATTCCATCGCCAGTGAGGTGGTGGAGTCCCTCGTGCCTCCCACCGAATCTCCTCTCATCCCCAGGGCGGAACTCCGGGATTTCCTCGCGGTTTGCAGGGGCTGCCGCAATAAAGTTCAGCTGGCCCTCGACCGCTGGTTGAATCTGGCGCTGATCATCCAGTCCATCCGTGCTGCCCTGAAGATAACGGGCAAGTGCGCGGGCGTGAAACTGGTTGAGAGGCGCCGGTTTAATGTGTTCCTCAATGGGTTGCTGGGGGAGTGGAAGGCCAGGTGCACTTCCACTCCCTCCTCACAGTGAGCTGTTGGTGACGGGTTTTAAGTACCTTTGACATGAAGATAACCATAGCCAGCCTCAACATCAACGGCAGCAGGGGGGCTCACCGCAGATTTCACAATCTCTCAGTCCTTAGGGAAGGGAGATACGCGGTGAGCTTTCTTCAGGAAACCCACACCGTTCCGGGAGACGAAGCCACCTGGGTCCTGGAGTGGCAGGGTGGGGTCTACATGAGTCACCTCACCCCTATTTCTAGTGGGGTGGCTATCTTGTTGGCCCCAACTTTTCAGCCGGAGATCTTGGGGGTCAAGGAGCTAGTGCCGGGCCACTTGCTCCACCTTGCCGTTCGCCTGGGTAGCGTGCCGCTCCACTTTGTGAACGTGTACGCGCCCAGGCCCGGCGCTTTGCAAGCGCGCTTCTTTGAAGAAGTGTCCGCTCTCTTGAGCTCCATCGATAGCGGTGAGTGCATCATCCTCGGGGGGGATTTTAACTGCACCCTCGAGGTGGTGGATCGCTCCGGTCCCCAGCGCAGCCAAGCATCGGTGGAGAAGTTGAGGGGACCGATCAGCTCCCTTAACTTTGTTGATGTCTGGCGGAATCTCCATCCCGACTCCAGCGCCTTCACGTAGAGGTCTGGAGGAGGAGGGTCGCGTATCGACCGCCTCTACATTTCGCAGGCGTACGTCTCCCGCGTCTCGGCGGCCTCCATGCGGCTGGTGCCGTGCTCGGACCACCGCTTGGTGTGGGCGGAGTTCACTCTGCTCCGCACGCGGGCGGGGTCCGCGTACTGGCACTTTAACAACCGGCTGCTGGAGGACGAGCGATTTCGGGACTCATTCTGTCGATTCTGGGCCGACTGGAGAAGGAAGCAGGGGGGCTTCCCCTCCTTGAGGCTATGGTGGGATGTGGGCAAGACTCACATCCACGTCTTCTGTCAGGAGTATGCGAAGGGGTCGACCAAGAGGCGGGAAGCCGAGATCGGGCGCCTTGAGAGGGAGGTGCTCGACTTGGAGTCCCGCCTTGGCCATGCCGTCGTGGACCCGGCCCTGTGGCAGGCGTACAAAGAGAAGAAGGGCGCGCTGAGGGACCTGCAGCTCATAGGGTCCCGAGGCGTGTACGTGAGGTCGCGGATCCAGATCCTGGAAGATTTGGACCGCACCTCACGCTTCTTCTACTCGCTGGAAAAATGGCGGGGGGTCCGTAAGCAGCTCGTTGAGCTGCTGGCCGACGACGGATCCTCCATCACGGATCCGGAGGGAATGGGCCTCCTGGTCCGTACTTATTACAGTGCGTTGTTCTCTCCGGATCCGTCCAGCGAGGATGCGCGCAGAGTTTTGTGGGAGGACCTGCTGCAGGTCAGCCCGGAGGGCGCCGAAGGATTGGAGGCTCCGCTCACGTTGGCGGAGCTGACTGATGCCCTCCACCGGCTCTCTAGGGGCAAATCCCCAGGGCTGGATGGGTTGACCGTGGAGTTCCTCAGGGCGTTCTGGGACGTCCTGGGGGATGATTACGCACGGGTCCTGGGGGAAAGCCTGGCGACCGGGGAGATGCCCCTCTCGTGGCGCAGGGCGGTCATCGTCCTGCTGCCGAAGAGGGCGATCTCCGCCTGCTTAAAAACTGGCGTCAGGTCTCCCTCCTCAGCACGGATTATAAGATCTTTGCCCGGGCTATGTCTACCCGCCTGGGCTCCGTGCTGGCCCACATGATCCACCCCGACCAGTCCTACACGGTCCCGGGCCGGTCCATACAGGACAACATCCACCTGGTCCGGGACCTGATCCATCTTTTCCAGAGGACTGGTCAGTCGGTCGCCTTTCTCTCCCTCGATCAGGAGAAGGCGTTCAACAGGGTGGATCACGATTACCTTTTCGGGACTCTGCGCGCTTTCAGACTCGGGCCGCATTTTGTGGCCCGGGTCCGACTTTTATACGCCGCCGCAGAGTGTCTAGTCAAAGTTAACGGGTCTTTGACGGCGCCCCTTCGCTTTGGGAGAGGAGTGCATCAGGAATGCCCCATGTCCGGCCAATTGTATACCATCTGCGTGGAGCCCTTCCTGTGCCTGCTTCGCAGGAGGTTGACGGGATTGGCTCTGCGCGAGCCGTCCATGCGGGTCGTCCTCTCGGGTTACGCCGACGACGTGCTCCTCGCAATCACAGATCCCGTTGACTTGCGGAGGATGCGCGACTGCCAGCAGACCTTTTCTGCCGCGTCCTCCGCGAGGATCAATTGGGAGAAATGTTCTGGACTCCTGGTTGGTCAGTGGCGGGTGGACTCCCTGCCGGAAGAGATGACACCTTTTTCGTGGAGCACCACGCACCTCCTCTATCTGGGAGTCCACCTTAGCCCCGCTGAGGAAGCCTGGCCGGCAAACTGGCAGGAGTTGGAGGCGAAAGTCACCGCTCGGCTGGGGCGCTGGACAGGACTGCTCCGAGTGCTTTCCTACAGGGGCCGAGCGTTGGTCATAAACCAACTGGTGGCCTCCTTGTTGTGGTACCGGTTGGTCACTTTGGCCCCGCCCCCTGTATTTGCCACCAAGATCCAGAAGAAACTCGTCAATTTCTTCTGGGGCAAGAGGAAACACTGGGTCTCTGCCACGGTCCTGAGTCTCCCGATTGAGGAGGGCGGTCAGTCGCTGGTGTGCGTCCGCACCCAGGCTGCGACTCTCCGCCTTCGGACCCTGCAGAGATACTTGTATGTCGAGCGTCCTCCCAGATGGTGTGCGCTGGCGACGTATTTTTTCCGCCAGTGTCACTGCCTTCAAGACGACACGCAGCTCCCGGTGGAGTCCGTTAGCCGCGCCTGTCTTTTACCGGGATCTATTCCGAGTCTGGAACATGGTCACCTCCAGTCAGGGCGCTCCCCCGCCGGCGGAGGAGAGCGCCTCGGCTGTCCGACTCCGGGGACGGTCCGGCGGGCGGAGGAGTAGCCGAAACCCCCGGGACGCCCCTCACTGCGGGTGGCGAGGGGGCTCGGGAGTGCGGAGCGATCCCAGCCGAGCTGACGCCCGCTCGGCCGGAACTGCTCATCGGACCTAGGCCCCGAAACCCTCCTCGGGAGCCGGTCCCTCACAACCCGAGCCGCCCCTCGGAAATGCCCTCCGTGCCATTCCAATCGGTGCGGAGGGGTTTCCTGTACGGGCTGCTCCTGCACACTCTCCACTTCCTCGCCCTCGTCAGCCGGCCGGACACGCCCTGGCGGTCCGCGTTTCCATCTGGCGGCGAGGGGAAACCCCAATGGAGGTCTCTCTACGCGGGAGTCTTCCCCCTTTACATCGGGGACCTGGGGTGGAGGGTGCTGCACAGAGCAGTCCCGTGCAATAGACTTTTAAGTAGGTTCACGGACTCCCAGGCCGCCTGTACTTTCTGCGGCCTGGACGAGTCCGTGTTCCATGTTTATACGGAGTGTGCGAGGTTGCAGCCCCTCTTTGAGTATCTGAAGGGGCTGCTCCTCAAATTCTGGCTGCACTTCAGTCCCACGCTCCTGATCTTTGGGCACCCGGAGCGGAGGGGCTTGGGCCGGGAGGAGGATCTCCTCGTCAGTCTGCTCCTGGGCCTGGCCAAGGTGGCAATTCACAGGTCCAGGTTGCGGGCCGTCGGGGGTTCCGTCCTCCCCTATTGCCTGCCCCTCTTCCGCGGTTACGTTCGCGCCCGGGTGTCCCTGGAGAAGGAGCATGCGGTGTCCGCCGGTACGCTTGAGGCCTTCCGCGACCGGTGGGCACCGCAGGGACTGGAGTGCATCATTGACGCTGAAAATGGCATTTTAATTTGAGTTTTTGTTTATTTCTGTTTTTAATAAAGTTATTTTAAAAATATAAGTGTGTATATAAAGGGGGCCTGAGGAATAAAGGCCCCCTCGACATAAAATATATAAAAGGGGCCTGGGGTATAAAGGCCACCTAAAAAAAAAAAACGGGATTGGCTGGGCAGTTTGTGGAGCAATCAGGGGGAGCAGCTGCAACTGCAGAGTGGAGAAAAAAAAAGGGAAAAAATGGGTTAGATACAGAGTGAAGCTCTTCCTACACTGTTCCATTAATGCACCTCAATAACTGCAAAAGAATGGCCCCTCTAGTTCAGTGTGACGTTAAGATTTCCTATGCTATCTATTCCCGTAGCCTCTCCGAGAGAGAGAGAGAGAGAGAGAGTGATCGCTAATGACCAACCCTGAAACATAGCCTTCCAGTGTGTCGCTGCCTTCTGGCTGGAAAGGGTTCACAAGAAGGCCAGACACACCCAGTTCTCAGACATTGAATATGAACCCAAATAAAATATAAGCATGTTAATCTTCCAAGAATTGTATCTGAAACGTCCGCCAGTGGACGTTAGAGTGTTGAGGGGATATTAGGGATGATGGGCTGATGCAACATGGAAGTTGGAATGCCATCACTCCAGGATTGCCCTGGGGTCTCCAGGAATTAAAGACTAAACTCCTGCACACTGCAGCAAGCAAAACACAGGAGAAAAGTAGTAGAGGCTTTCGAAAATCTGTGCACGCTTCTCATTTGCTATGAACACTTTGGTTTGTCAGTTATAGAGATATTGGAAATGGGGAGGAAGGACTACTTGATCAGGAGGGGTGGTTGGAGATGGGAGGTCATGTGAAGAAACCTTTCAGAATGTGTCCAGAGTGTGTAACCCTATTTAAAATCATAGAATGAAATAGCTCAGAAGGCGGCCATTCGGCCCATCGTGCCTGTGCTGGTTCTTTGAAATACCTACCCAATTAGTTCCACTCCCCTTGCTCTTTCCCCAAAGTCCCACAGATTCACCCCCTTCCGGTATTCATCCAGTTCCTTTCAGAAAGTTGCTACTAAATCTGCTTTTACCCCCGCCCCCCCCTCTTTCAGGCAGCACATTCCTGAACACAACAACTCTTTGTCACCTCTAGTTCTTATGCCTGTGGGAGGCATCGCCAGACCATATTATGAAATAAAATGATTTCTCTGAATTGAGCAGTTTAAGTCTGAGCTAATTGAACACATTTAGCTGGATGAGGTATGACAGGAGCCTTAGCTCCTGTTCCTTGAGGCTAAGGTTGGACTTGTCCTGCGTGTGGTGAGATTAGGGGCCTCGTCATGAATTTTCCAGCTGGCATGCCCAGTTTAGGAGAGCCTAGGAAACAGTGCCAAAACGGCCAGGCCTTGCTGATGTGGTGAAAAGAATGGGCTTACTCCTGGCAGGTAAAGCAGGTAGGCCCAACATTCTCAGTACGTTTATTATGAATAGCCAGCATCTCCCGTAGCAACCAACTGAATGTAGAAGAAAACAGCCTGAACCACTACCCAGCTTTTGTTTCACATTTTCCTTCCCCGTGTGCATTTGTTCCAGTTATTAAACACAGTGCTGTCCACAAATAGACAGTCTGAGATTCCAGCTACAAGAATGTCTTGTCCTGAACATTATGTTAGAGGAGCCTTGTTGTGCGTTTCCCAAACTTCCTGGTGCCCATTGCTCCAGGTTGAGGGAGTTGTGCTGCTACCTGTAGGTCACCCTTTACCAATGACATTAGTACTTCCCAGAAAGGTGCTCCCCGTCAACATTTCTGTCAAATGAGGTTCCGACCTCTTCCACCAGGAAGTGTTGGCCAAGCTTGCAGCATTCCCTCTTAGTTGGACCATTGTGTGGCAACATTGGCAGATCAACAGCATTCAAAGAATGGGAGTGAACTGGTGATGGATGTTGATGTGGGTCAGTGGGTAACACTCTCACCCCCAAGTCAAACGGTTGTGGGTTCAAATCCCACTCCAGAGATATAAACACAAAAATCCAGGTTAACACTCCCTGTGCAGTAGTGAGGGAGTGCTGCATTGTCAGAAGTGCTATCTCAGATGATCCCTTAAACTGAAGTGCTATGTGCTCTGTCAAGTAGGCACAGAAAAGCAGATCTGAAGATTTTTTTTGCCTGGTGTGCTAGCCAACATTTATCCCTCGACCAACATCACTGGCTTATGTGGTGATTATCACGTTGCTATTTACCTCTTCACAGAGGAAACACACTTTGATTGACCTCATTTGCTCAGGTCTTTCATTGAACAATTAAACTCTGACTGACCTCACCTGCATCGTTCTTTTGTAGAACAATTAAACTTTGCTCGACTTCACCTATATAACTCTTTAGCTGAACAATTAAACTCTGAATAGCCGGAGGGTCTGCTTACTTAACAGCAAGGAAACTTTAAAGGGCCTCAACCTAGCAGCAGAATAATACCTTGTGATTGTATCATCTAATATTCTTTTCCTAACATAAACCGCATATCATCTGACTAACTGCAAGCAATGTCACAGGATATTCTCCAGAGTCTATGGTGATATATTAAATATCTTGCAACTGTTGGGTCACCTTTTTCATTACACCTTTGTCATCACTCTGGGAAGTAAAGCAGCCACCAATCAGAACTGAGAAGTAGAGTCATAATGGCACAGAAGGAGGCCATTTGGCCCATTGAGTCCATGCCGGCTCTCTGTGGGGCAATCCAGTCAGTTCCCTGCTCTATCCCCGTAGCCCTGCACGTTTATTTCCCTCCAGCGCCCATCCAATTTCCATTTGAAATCATTCATCGTCTTCAGTTCCACCACCCTCAGAGACAGCGGGTTCCAGGCCATTACCACTCGCTGCATAAAAAAGTTCTTCCTCGCATCCCCTCTGCATCTCTTGCCCAAAATCTTAAATCTGTGTTCCCCTAGGCCTTGTACCATCAGCTAATGGGAACAGCTTTTCTTTGTCTACCTTATCTAAACTTGCCACAACCTTGTACATCTCTATCAAATGTTCCCTCAACCTCCTTTGCTCCAAGGAGAACAACCCCAGCTTCTCCAACCTACCCTTGTAGCTAATCCTCCATCCCTGGAACCACCCTAGTAAATCTTTTCTGCACCTTCTCAAAGACCCTCACATCCTTCCTAAAGTATGGTGACCACAACTGGATGCAATACTCCAGTTGGGACCTAACCAGAGCTTTATACAAGTGCAACATAACTTCCCTGCTTTTGTACTCAATACCTCTATTTATGAAACCCAAGATCCCATATGCTTTACTAACCACTCTCTCAAAATGTCCTACCACCATTAAAGATCGATGCACACGCACCCCCAGGTCCCTCTGTTCCTACACAGTCTTTAGAACTGCGCCATTAAGTCTATGTTGCCTTTTGTTATCCCTTCTGCCAAAATGCATCATCTCAGTCGGGAATATGCAAATCAAAATCTACCAATGAGATGCTATGAATGAAATCAACCAATCCTGAATGACCAACCTGAAGACTCTTCATTAATTAATGGACACTGGATGTGTGCCAATGTTACCTGTATGGGCCGGTCAGTGAAACTATCCAGATTCCAGATATTTTCACATATCCCAGTGGTGGAACATTTGGCTGGATTGCAGAGAAGCTTTTCCCTACTTCCCACACATGAGTCAGGCAGGAACGGAAATCCTGCCTCTGGAGAAAGTGTGGGGGTAATGAATAAACCAGCAGCTTCTGGAAGATTCTCTTCTTAAATAATATTCTGACGTGCTTTAATAAATTATTGTTTATCCTGCATGCATTTCAAGGTCACCTACTTGATGTCTCCATTGGCACGATACTCACTCCCCTCACCTGGCAGCAACAGGCCACTAACAGCATCAAAATGGCGTCAGTGGCCTCACCACTCCGTTACCACCGGCGACGCTGCCTCTGCCATTTTGAAAGGGGCCTACCACCCGGGGTGTCCAACGTGCCTGCCTGTTTCAGGCGACCTGGACTTACATAGCCTCACAGCCTCTAGGATCGCCCCTGCACCCCTCTGCCCAGAACTATTATCTTCATGAACCTCGATGAGTTCCGCAGGTTCCCAGGCCAAAAGGACTCCAGATGCCCCAGGCTTTCCCCATAACTCTGTCCCCCAATGCTTGACATCATCTCATGGTTCCCTTCTGTCCTGCCCGCAATGTGACCATAACTGGATGCAGTACTGAAGTGTGGTCTGACCAAAGCACTCTACAGATAGGCTGTAGACTTCCGCTATTCCCGTAAGCTGCTGACCAACCTAAGCATTCAATGTGCCTTGTTAATACCAGCTCCTCTGTGATGGTCATTCTCCAGTATGAACTATATTAACACCCCTTGATTTCTTTAAATCCACACTCAGATATTTCAACACCTTTCATGGAAGCATAGGGCTTGCATTTTCCTTACCATGGTCACATCTGCCTGGATCAGATCCATACACATGGGCGTCAAGCTTTCTGTCGCTCGTTGGCTGTTATTCCAGGAATTGTCTGAACAGTTCAGCTCCGAGTTCCTACTGAGTAACAATTTTATAAGAAGCAATTAAATATGACACCCAACTTATTTTTCTGCACAATGTTCCTTTTCTGAGTTGCAATGAATGTTCTATTCATAGACTAAGCCAGTTACGAAAGCTACATTATATTCATTAATATCATCACTACATCGCAGTTCTGAATTCCAAATTGAAAACTTCAAAACATTTAATACACACACAAAGATGCTCACACATGTAGAATTACATATAATATATTAATGACTTGGATGTGAATGTAAGGGGCATGATTAGTAAGTTTGCAGATGACACCAAAATTGGTGGTATAGTGGACAGTGAAGAAGGTTGTCTAAGGTTACAACAGGATATAGATCAACTGGGAAAGTGGGCAAGGGATTGGCAAATGGAATATAACGCAGACTAGTATGAAGTGATGCATTTTGGGAAGTTAAACCAGGGCAGGACATATACAGTGAATGGCAGGGCCCTGGGGAGTGTTGTTGAGCAGAGGGACCTTGGGGTGCAAGTACATAGTTCCCCGAAAGTGGCAACACAAGTAGACAGGGTGGTGAAGAAGGCGTATGGCATGCTTGCCTTCATCGGCCGAGGCATTGAGTACAAGAGTTGGGACATCATGTTACAGTTGTACATAACATTGGTTAGGCCGCATTTGGAGTACTGTGTGCAGCTCTGGTCGCCGCACTACAGGAAGAATGTGATTAAGCTAGAGAGGGTGCAGAAAAGATTCACAAGGATGTTGCCTGGTTTGGAGGGCTTGAGTTATAAAGAGAGATTGGATAGGCTGGGTCTGTTTTCCCTGGAGCAAAGGAGGCTGAGAGGGGACATGATAGAGGTATATAAAATTATGAGAGGCATAGATAGGGTAGATAGCCAGAGTCTGTTTCCCATGGTAGGGGTGACTAAAACTAGAGGGCATAGATTTAAGGTGAGAGGGAGGAGGTTTAAAGGGGATCAAAGGGGTAAATTTTTCACACAAAGAATAGTGGGTATCTGGAATGAGCTGCCTGAGGAGGTGGTGGAGGCAGGAACAGTAGCGACATTTAAGAGGCATCTGGACAGGTACTTGAATGAGCAAGGTATAGAGGGATATGGAATTAATGCAGGCAGGTGGGATTAGTATAGATAGGCATTATGGTCGGCATGGACGCGGTGGGCTGAAGGGCCTGTTTCTATGTTGTACGCCTCTATGACTCGATATACAGCACAGAAACAGGCCATTCAGCCCAATCAGCTTTTATGCTGTACTCAAGCCTCCTCCTATCCTTCCTCATTTAACTCTTTTAGCATAACCTTCTATCCCTTTCTCCCTCATGTGCAACTCTAGGTTCTCCTTAAAAGCATCTGAACCATTCCCTTTGGTAGCGAGTTCCACATTCTCAGCCATCTCTGGGTAAACAACAACAACTTATATTTATATAGCACCTTTAACATAACAAAATATCTCAAGGCACGTCACAGGAGCATTATAAAACAAAATATTACACTGAGCCACATACGGAGATATTAGGACAGATGACCAAGAGCTTGGTCAAAGAGGTTTCAAGAAGAGTCTGAAATGAGGAAAGTGAGGTAGAGAGGCGGAGGGAATTTCAGAGTTTGGGGCCCAGGCAGCTGAAGGCACGGCCGCTAATGGTGGTGCGATTAAAATCGGGGATGCGTAAGAGTCCAGAATTAGAGGAGCCCAGATATTGTTTAGAGATACAGCACTGAAACAGGCCCTTCGGCCCACTGAGTCTGTGCCGACCATCAACCACCCATTTATACTAATCCTACATTCCTACCACATCCCCACCTGTCCCTATATTTCCCTACCACCTACCTATACTAGGGGCAATTTATAATGGCCAATTAACCTATCAACCTGCAAGTCTTTGGCATGTGGGAGGAAACCGGAGCACCCGGAGGAAACCCACGCAGACACAGGGAGAACTTGCAAACTCCACACAGGCAGTACCCAGAATTGAACCCGGGTCGCTGGAGCTGAGTGGCTGCGGTGCTAACCACTGCGCCACTGTGCCGCCCTATATCTCGGAGGATTGTGGGGCTGGAGGAGATCACAGAGATAGGGAAGGGGATGAGGCCATGGAGGAATTTGAAAACAAGGACGAGAAATTTAAAATCAAGAAATTGCTTGACCGGGATTTAAGAAATGGGCAGCAAATTTTTGGATGACCTCAAGTTTACGGAGGGCAGAATGTGGGAGACCAGCCAGGAGTTGGAATAGTCAAGTCTAAAGGTAATGAAGGCAAGAATGAGGGTTTCAGCAGCAGGTGAGCTGAGGCAGGGGCAGAGTCGGGCGATTCTATAGAGGTGATGGTGCAGATAGAAGGTCGGAAGCTCATCTCAGGGTCAAACGTCACACCAAGGTTGCAAACAGACTGGCTTAATCTCAGGCTGTTGCCGGGGAGAGGGAAGGAGTCGGTAGCTAGGGAACAGAGTTTGGAGCGGGGACCGAAAACGATGGCTTCAGTCTTCCTAATATTTAATTGGTGGAAATTTCTGCTCATCCAGTGGTGGATGTCAGATAATCAATCTGATAGTTTAGCAACAGTGGAGGAGTCGAGAGAGGCGGGGGTGAGGTCGAGCTGGCTGTCACCAGCGCACATGTGAAAACTAACACTATGCTTTTGGATGATGTCGCCGAGGGACAGCACGTAGATGAGAAATGGGAGGGGGCCAAGGATGACCCTTAGGGGACACCAGAGGTAACAGTGCAGGAGCAGGAAGGGAAGCCATTGCAAGTGATTCCCTGGCTACGATTAGACAGACAAGAATGGAACCAGGTGAGAGTAGTCCCACCCAGCTGTTAGACAGTGGAGAGGCATTGGAGCAGGATGGTGTGGTCAGCTGTGTCAAAGGTTGCAGACAGAACCTTCTTCTGAATTCCTTATTTGATTTCTCGGTGTCTCTCCTATCAAAACCTTTCATAATTTTAAAGCCCTCTATATGGTCACCCCTCAGCCTTCTCTTTTAAAGAGAAAAGTGACTTAGCTTGTTCATTCTTTCTTGATCTGTATAACCTCGCATTTCTGGTATCATCCTTTTCAATTGTTTTTGCATCCACTTCAGGGCGTCTATATCCTTTTTATAATATGGCGACGCAGTCTTTCAAGACTCGATACAAGTTCAGCATAACTTCCTTACTTTTCAATTCTATCCCTCTACAAATAAAGCCGAGTGCTTGGTTTGCTTTTGTCAAGGCCCTCCTTAACCATATCGCAACCGTTAGTGATCGCGTATTTGCATTCTTTGTTCCTCTTTCTCATTTAGATTCCTATTTTTCTTACCAATATGTAATACCTCACACTTATGCATGTTGAAATTGATCTTCCAATTATATGCCCATTCTGCAAGGGTCTTAATGCCTTCTTGTAACTTGTTGCAGTCACAGAGTCATTACAACACGGAAGGGGGCCATTCAGCCCATCGGGTCCGTGCTGGCTCTCTGTAAAGCAATCCAGTCACTCCTATTCTCCCACTCTATCTCCGCAGCCCTGCAAGTTTATTTCCCTCAAGTGCCCATCCAATTCCCTTTTGAAAGCATTGTGTCTGCTTCCACCACCCACGTAGGCAGTGATTTCTTCCTCACATACCCCTGTACCTCTTTCTGTAAACCTATAATCAGTGTCCCCTAGTCCTTGTACCATCAGCTAATGAAAACAACTTTCTTTGTCTGCCTTATCTAAACCAGTCCAAATCTTGTACATCTCTATCAAATCTCCCCTCACAATCTCCTTTGCCCCAGAGAGAACAACCCCAGCTTCTCCAACCTAACCTAGTAGTTAAAATCCCCCATCCCTGAAACCATTCTGTTAACTCTCCTCTGCACCCTCTTAAGGACCCCTCACATCCTTCCGAAAGCACTGAACACAATACTGCGGTTGGGGCCTAACCAGAACTTTATAAAGGTTCAGCATAACTTCCCTGCTTTTGTACTCAATGCCTCTATTTATGAAGCCCAAGATCCCACATGCTTTGCTAACTACTCTCTCAATATGTACAGTCACCTTGAAAGATGGGTGCACATGAACTCCCAGGTCCCTCTGTCCCTGCACACTCTTTAGAACTGTGCCATTTAGTCTATATTGCCTCTCCCTATGCCTCTGCCAAAATGCATCACCTCACACTTCTCTGTATTAAATTCCAGCTGCCACTTGTCTGCCCACTCTGCCAGCCTATCTATGTCCTGTTGCAGTCAACTGGTATTTCCACTGTCGGCCACACCTACAAGTTTATCACCAGCAGATTTTGAACAGTCCTGCTCAGTATTGATTATTGTCCCCAATTTGGTGTCGTCTGCGAATTTAGAAATAATGTTTTTGATTCCCAAGTCTATATCATTAATATAAATTGTGGACAGCAGTACTGATCCTTGTGGAACATCACTGCCCACCTTCTGCCACTCTAAATAACTACCCTTTACCCTTACTCTCTGCTTTCTGCCTTGAAGCCACAATTCGGCTGCACGTCCCCAGACTCTGCATGTTCTGACCTTATTCATTAGTTTGTTATGTGCTTCAGGTAGATGGAGCTCATTAGCAATGGTTGGCAGTCCATCTACGAGAGGGAAAACTCTGAGTTCAAACCGACCTGTGCCTCCGGGTGGGGCGTTTTAGCCAGAGGCTTGGGGAAGGAAACTCCAATGGAAAACCTACAGCTTTGTGGTTGCCACGGTCACCTCAGCCCCGCTGAGCCACTGCGGAGAAACCCTTAGCCTGAAGCGTGAGATCAGTCAGCGCTAGCTGCTCTTCACTTTAAACCAACTAAGCGCAGGCGGGAAGAATAAGGCCCATAGCGATGGGGGAGAAGCAATGATGGCAGGTGTAAGATGGTACTGGCAGACGCAGATTCAATCCTGCATGGAGGTGGCTCAGAAGCATGGGTGTCGCCTGACTGTTGACCTGGAGACATCATCATCATTCGGTGGCACTCCAAGCGACCAAGCAGCCATTTCTAGGGATCGCTCTGCTTGCTCCAAATGCAGATGAGTCTAGAAAAGGTAACCCAAATATTTGCTCAAGAGCTTGCAGATCTAGAATTGGACTGTTTAGCCACCAGCCAGTGTGGCAGTAGCCATACATAGCCCACTCTTCCCTTGATCTTCGTCTGTGAAGAACTACCAATTATCATTATGTGGTACCTTATCGAAGGCCTTTTGAAAATAGAGACACTCACACTCACACACACATGGAGACACATGCAGACACGCACACACATAGACACAAATCATAGACGGCCCATTTACAATTCTCATCCTCATGTTTAAATCTCTTCCAGCCCTCACCTCTCCCTGTCCCTGCAGTCTCCGTCAGCCCGACAAGCCTCCGAACCCTCCATTCCTTTGATCCTGACCTCTTGTGCATCCTCTGCCTTCACCCCAGCATTGGCAGTCGTTAAAGGCCGGCTCGGGTCTGCAAATGAAACTGATTGCTCCATCTTGGAGACCCACAACTGTAGTTGAGCGGGGAAAGGTGAAGGAACTGCTTGCCCTCGAGTCAGGACCGCATGTGCTCAGAGCATGTCCCCCAGCTGATTGGCAAAGGGCAAACGCAAGAAACTGCCATGTGTATAATCATAGGCACAACTCCAGTTCACCATGACATAGTCTTGATCATCTGGAGTAGGAAAGTAATTGTGGTGTTGTTCAAATTGGCAGTACGGTAGTCACACTCACCAACAGGTTCAGGTGACGCCTAAATGTGTATACATTTAGTCCTTTCATTTTTTCCCACGCCCAACCCAACCCGACCATCAGTTATCCGAGCTTCCGTTTTTCACTTTGTTTCTTATCTGCACAAGCTTAAAAAAAAAACTGTTCGTAAACCACCTTCCAAGTCCAAAAAATACTTTAACATTGGAGCCACTTACCGGAGGTGGGGATAGAGGGTGTCCGATCCGATCCGATCCGAGCCCGAATGCCGGACCCGGAAGAGCGACCCAACGGGACCCGAACCCGATACGTTATCGGGTCCCGTCGGGTTCGGGTCGGGTAGCCATGCTTTAGCAGCTGTGCAGCTTTTGTCTCCTTATTTAAGGATGTAAATGTGTTGGAGGCAGTTCAGAGGAGGTTTACTAGATTGATACCTGGAATGAGCGGGTTGTCTTAAGAGGAAAGGTTGGACAGACCGGGCTCGTTTTCACTGGAGTTTAGATGAGTGAGGGGAGACTTGATTGACGTTTATAAGATCTTGAACGGTCTTGACAAGGTGGATGTAGAATGGATGTTTCCTCTTGTGGGGGAGTCCAGAACTGGGGGGCACTGTTTTAAAATTAGGGGTCGCCCTTTTAGGACAGAGATGAGAATTTTTTTTTCTCAGAGGGTTGTGCGACTTTGGAACTCTCTGCCTCAGAAGCTGGTGGAGGTGGGGTCATTGAATATTTTTAAGACTGAGGCAGATAGATTTTTGTTAAGCATGGGAATCAAAGGTTATTGGGAAGGTAGATGGGAGTGTGGAATTTGAGACACACACAGATCAGCCATGATCTTATTGAATGACGGGGCAGGCTCAAGGGGCCGAATGGCCTATTTCTGCTCCTAATTCATATGTTCGTATGTGTCTTCAGTTGTCTGGAACCTGAGAGAGCAGACCACAGCCTCAGGGTCTCATCTGAAAGACGGCACCTCCAACAGTGCAGCACTCCCTTAGTATCGCACTGGAAGTGTCGATCTGGGTTTTGTGCTCAGGTCTCTGGAGTGGGATTTGAACACACGACCGTCTGGCTCAGAGGTAAGACTGCCACCCACAGCTGACACAAAACAGGAAAGTATGGGCCCCGGCTTTTAAACTCACCCCCACTTCCAATAAGAAACAGGAAGAAGGAATAAAGAAAAACACCTGCATTGAAATAGCGCCTTACAGCAAATGAGGCACTTTTGCAGTGTAGTAACTGTTGTCATGTTGGAAACGTGGCAGACACTTTGTGCACAGCAAGCTCCCACAAACAGCAATGCGACAATGATCAAATAATCAGTTTTTGTGATGTTGACTGAGGGGTAAATATTGGCCAGGACACCGGGGAGAATTCCCCTGCTCTTCTTCAAAATAGTGCCATGGGATCTTTTACATCCACCTGAGAGAGCAGACGGGGCCTCAGTATAACATCTCTTTCAAAAGATGGCACCTCTGACAGTGCTGCACTCCCTCAGTACTGCATTGGAGTGTCAGCCTTGATTTTTCTGCTCAAGTCCTGAACTGGGACTTGAACCCAAAAATTGCATGACTTAAAAGTAAGAGAGCCACCCACCGAGCCACGATGAAAAAGTGAAAGGTTGAAAAAAAGGTAAGTTAGATAGAAAAATGGGATAAAAATTTATATTAAATAAATGCATGGGGGATTGCTCCAAAGGAGTTTAAACAGGGCTAAATTTGAATGAACTTTCTACCTGAACAGGTCTGCCCTGGAACAGTTGTAGCTGGGTTTGAACCATCTGTTCCTTTGCTATTTCTGAATGCTGGATTCATGTAGAACTAATCAGCTTTGTTTCAAGCGCAGTTTCAAGTTATGAGGAGACTATCAACATCCAGTTACAGATTGTTCAATTCTTGGGCTTTTGCTCCTCTCGATCGTTGCGCATCCCATAATTCCAGTTGCCCTCATGCAATAAGTCCCAGCTCCCCTGCTTCCAGGGAGATTAACACCAAGTGTGCCCCCAGTCCCAATTATATTAGAGAAAAAGTTGCAGGACTGTGGGGAAAGGGTGGAGGAGTGTGATCAATTGGATAGCTCTTCCAAAGAGCACAGGCAGGATGGGCTGAAAGGCCTCCTTCTGTGCCGTATGAATCTATAATTCTTGGCTTGTCTAAGACAATACCCATATTCTACAGCTTATGAGCTGGTTCATATCCAGGACTGTAAAGTTGCTCAACTTACAAGCATTCTGGGAATTTTTGGTTTGACTTATTTCCAGGTTAGCTCAGTCAGTGATTCCTCAGAACTGGGGCCTGGCCTCTGACTAACTATAGAGGGCAAATTAAATTGTTCCTCTCACAGCCCGAATCAGGCTGTCTCATTCTTTCAAGTCTCTGCTAATAGTGTTTTTTTTAAATTCTTTTTCATGGGATGTGGGCGTCACTGGCAAGGCCAGCATTTGTTGCCCATATCTAATTGCCCTCCAACTGAGTGGCTTGCCCGGCCATTTCAGAGGGTAGTTAAGAGTCAACCACATTGCTGTGGGTCTGGAGTCACATGTAGGCCAGATCAGGTAAAGACGGCAGATTTCCTTCCTTAAAGGGCATTGGTGAACCAGATGGGTTTTTACCAGGTTTTATCCAGGCCAAGAATCGATGATAGACTCATGGCACCATTACTGAGACTGGCTTTCAATTCCACATTTAAAAAAATTAATTAATTGAATTTATATTCCACCAGCTGGCGTGGTGGGATTTGACCTCATGCCCCCAGGGCATTAGCCTGCAGATCTGGATTACTAGCTCAGTGACATTAACCCTGCACCACCATCTGCCCCGCAGGGAGTAACGCTTCACTAACTCCCATCGGTTAATGGTTCCCTGACCTGATGTTTAGACTCTGAAGATTGGAACCAGTTTCCATCCTGAGAAGAGCAGAACAAGTCCTTTCCCTCGACTTCTCCAAAAAAAAACTAATTTAACCCTGAGTCTGCCGAGAGCAACTTCGTTTCTCCGCACAGCTGAGGTCCCAGAAGCAGTGGAGAGACTACGGTTAAATGACGTGAGAATCCTCCACACGCCCAGGAATGGTGTAAATCCGACAATGGACTGGGTCCAACAGCCCGAGACGTGCAAAGTGTACCCACTCCAAACGAAAATAAGAGCGTGTGTTACAACTTGTAATTATACAGCACAGTTAATGTAGTCCAAACAACCCAGGAGCATTGCCAAAGTATGATATTGAGCCACATAAGGAGGTATTGGGGCCGATGACCAAAATGTCGGTCAAAGAGGTTTTAAGGTGCATCTTAAAGGAGTGAGATAGAGAGGCGGAGGGATTTAGGGAGGGAATTCCAGAGCTTCGGGTCCAGGCTGTTGAAGGCACAGCCGCCAATGGTGGAGCAATCAAAACCGGGGATGCGCAAGAGGCCAGAATTGGAGAAGAACAGATATCTCAGAGGGTTGTGGGGGCTGGGTGAGATTACGGAGATAGGGAAAGGGGATGAGGCCATGGAGGGATCGGAAAATGAGGATGAGAATTTTTAAATCGCGGCATTGCTTAACCAGGAGCCAATATAGGTCAGTGAGCATAGGGGTGATGGGTGAAAGGGACTTGGTGCGAGTTAAGACGGCAGTGGTTACTCACCACTTCCTGACCAGCTGATGTGGGCCCATCTGATACAGGTGCAATGAGCATCTGTCATGGTGGTTGGGGTGCACCGTTGTGGTCGTATTGACCTGGGAAGATTAACAAATCAGTCAGTCTGAACTCCCTCGCTGGATCTCTCTATGTCATCAATAACTAAGCAACACATCATTGCACATTGACCAGAAGCATCCTCAGCAACAAGGACCGCAGTGGACTTAAGGAGTAGGCTCACCAACTCCTTCTCAGGGCAACGAGGGATGGGTAATCAACACCTGCCTTGCCAGTGACACCTAGAGCCCGAGAATGAATTTTTAAAAATGGCTTCAGGTAACCTATAAGGAAGTTTGAGATCCTGTTTCCCCTTCCTGCTCTTAGTTCCTCTTTCCTCTGTTACCCTCTCTCTGTCTGTCTCAGTCTCTGTATTTGTCTCATTCTTTACCTGTCTGTCTCTCCCTACCTTTCTTTTAATATTCGTTCCTGGGATGTGGGCATAATTGGCAAGGCCAGCATTTATTGCCTTTCCCTAATTGCCCTTGAG